>NW_027311759.1:0-169276 GCF_918797505.1 Bemisia tabaci
CGACCAAAGCAAACTGCGAAAGACATCTGAAGAACAGGCATGCAAAAGCGTCGCGGGAGGAGGTGAAGAAGTCGATTATCTATCACCCATCCGAAGACTCTACTAACAGTATACCGGATATGAAAAATGTAAAACGTCTACTTTTTGCAGAGTACCAAGATACTCTAAATTCTGGAAAGGAAACGGAAGCAATAATCGACAGGACGCTTTTACCGGATATCAAAAAAGAATCTCCAGAGCGGTCGACAATTACTCCGCCTTTGTCCCACCACTCTGATGAGCTCAAGCGACCAGGGAGCGATAACGATCGAGATGATATCGAAATAAAGAAACCCCATCTGGACGAAAGCTCCCTTTCCTCAGATGACGAGGACAGTGAAAGAAATGAACTAGATCAGACTTTTAAATCCATGGAAAGTGAAAGTTTGCAGCATGAAAGTTTGAGCCACCACCCTCTAGATTTGTCCATGGATGTCCTGGATTTGAGCAAGAAGAAGAAAGACGATAGTGATGTAAGCCTGTCCGCTGAAAAATGCAATAAGAGTAGGAACTCAGATTTTTCTGCTTCTGAAGATGAAGACTTTGAGACGGAAGACAATTTGGACGATGAAGAACAGCACGCTCCACAAGACTTGTCGAAGAAGTCAACCTATCCAAAACTAGACAGGGTATCTAGCTCTCCTAATTTTACGAACAACGCTGAACTATCGGATGAAGTGAAGTCGCTGAAAGAGGAACAGAGAGCTTCGCCATCTGAGAGCGCATACCGAAAAACTGATCCGAAAAATTTGTTGAGCAACTTGTACGCCAACAACTTGAATCTCAATTCACACCCACCCTACCTGGGCTCCGGTCCTACATTCCCATTTGCTGCCGCGCCGTTTCCACCATACCTCCTGCCACCTCCCCCATTCATGTTTTCCCCGACAACACCAGAACTCGCGGCGGCCAAAGAGCAGTGGCAGAAAGAGATAATGCGTGGCTTCCAGCTAACTTCTGGTGGCTCATTGATGCTGGACCAGTTATCCGTTGTCTCAGCAGCGGACAGATTCCAAGCCTTACAACAGCACGCGCTAGCCGAGTTCAATCGACAAATGGAGTCTGCTAAAAACGAATCGCTGACAAAATCCTTCTCTCCGACGGCCAAGTCACCCGATCTGGGTCAGCCACCCGCAACTCAAGAGATGACAAATTTCATGACCCAAGAAAAGCAATCACCCGACAATATTACACAATTACCAAAGTCTTTGAAGAACGATCCATCATCCTCCATAAAAATGGTGATCAAGAATGGGATGCTGATCCCGAAGCAGAAGCAACGCAGGTACCGCACCGAACGGCCTTTCGCCTGCGAGCACTGCTCCGCAAGGTTCACTTTGCGCTCCAACATGGAGCGGCACATCAAACAACAACACCCTCAGTACTGGAGTCAGCGACAGAGAGGGAGCAATGGATCGCGTGGGCGAGGAGGCTATCTGAAGGCTCCTTTATATGAGCCTCATGCAGGTCTCATCATTCCTTTCCCAGCGAGTTACGCTCAAAGCAACAGCAGACACTCTCTTACATCCAATGAAGAAAGCGATTCCTTCCAACGGAACTCGAGTGAAAGATCTTTGGAGTTGAATTTCCAATCGAAACCGTACATGGGTATCTCCGATGAGGTGAAGTTCGCCATTTCTCAGCAGTTGAAATCCAAGTTCCAGCATGAGGAGAGGGATGACGAATCTGATGCTGGAGAGGAGGAGTCTAGAGACGACGAAGATATGGAAGAACTGGTGATCGATGAAGAAGAAGAGGAGAAATCTTTGGAGGTGCCGGAAGTAAAAGAAGAAGAGGAGGAGGAGAAGAAATCTACTTCGACGCCAAAAAAAGAGGAAAATGCAGACTTGGCTAGCGTTTCTCGCATCTTGGATAACGCATCGACGCAAACCTTCAAGCAGTTCTTTAAGGCCGAGGATGAGAATGCGGCTGGTGAAGCGAGTGAAGAGGAGGAGGAGGGTTTCATGCCTGGCAGCACCAGCGAGGGCAATATCTCTGGCAGTGATGAGAACAAGTGAGTTGATTAGTTGATACCATTTTGATATTTCTAACCTAATTGGATCCATTTGCTCGCACAGGAGCATGAATTCATTGCAATGTTTTAAAATTGAGAAGGATAGTTGGACTGCATTGTGCAATTTGGACCTATAAATTCTGGCTCATCTGAAAAAACACTTATGTGCATAGGGAAACTAAGGGCACATACGTTTTTTTTGAACCGGGCTGGAATTTATAGTTCCTAATTGCAAAATGTAGTCCAGTTTACAGACGCATCGATAGGTAGCTAGGAAAATTCCCTTGCAAAAGAGAATCCTCCCATAATCGATCAAATTCAGTAAAATTCGTTGAAAGATTTCCTTGGAAGGACAACTGAGAAAATTTCTCTGAAGAGGAGAGATTTTCCTTTACAACCAGCCCAAATCAGATCATTTTTTTGGAAGATTTCCTGAATGGTCCGCTCATTTATAAATGCACTTTGAGGCAAGTTTAGCAAATTTTGTGAAATTAAGTCCCTCTACAAATAAATTAATCGATTTTGAAATGCAACATAAGAAAACAAGTTTATTCTAACTATCTTCAATTCAAAACTGCATTAAATCCCTGGTAAAAATTGGCGATAAGAGCTGCGTTTCAAAATACCATAGGAATTCTTATAGCCGGCTAAAGAAGGCTACAGAAAATCATATAGCTGGCTGTAGAATGCGGAGAAAATCATACGGCCGGGCTATACGAAGCGATAAAAAATTATGCAGCCGGGCTATAGTTCCTATCGCCGGGCTTTACACTTTATCGCCTGGCTATTGCTTTTTCGCCATCGATTATAAAAGGCCTATAAGAAATTGTGTAGAAATTCGTGTGCTTGGAAATCATTAAGTTTGATACGGAACCACCTTAATATTTACAAAACACACGTTATATTTTCCTTTAATACATATTTTTTTCATCAATTAAAACGAGAATAATCCATACAGGATGTGCAAATACATATAAAATCATGAGTTGAATAACGCTGACTCCGCCAGATTAAATATTAGAGCCTAACGCAAAGCGGAGCGGCGACGCACTGGCGCCTACAAACCTAACAGGGATACTTCACGCATTGCGCAACGCGTGAAGTATCCCTGTTAGGTTTGTAGGCGCCAATGCGCGTTTCGCGCTGGCTGCCCGCCTGCCGCACCGCAGCGTGCCACTTGAAGCAACTATTTCACACCAGAGGTATTGCACAGTATCATACGAAACTGAAGGCGCTCTAATATATTAGGAATGGCAGGCATCCATCAAAAGTACGGAGCTTTCCTCGCAAAATAAATCAAGATACTACGGCCCAAAAAGAGAGCAGTGGTCCAAAAACTCACTAAGTCCTAGCATCCGTAATTAGTGACGTGTAGCGTACACTTTATCGCCTGGCTGTGAGTTGCTTAATCGCCATCGGCTATAAAAGGCTATAAGAAATTGTGTAGCCAGCTATAGAAGCTATTGGAAATCTTAGAGCCGGCCGTAGGTCTATGGTATTTTGGAACACAGATTCTACTGCCAATTTTTACCAGGGATAGGTTGAGCAATAACTTTATAAAGTTTGACTAATCCTAATGTGAAACAAAGGGTGAGTTGCGATATTAAAGCTGCAAGTTTTCTTTTTATACTCTGCAATTTAATTCCTGTTAAACATGTGATGCCCATGGAGACCCCGGTTTTTTTTGGGCCAAATTACCATGTGCCCCCGTGGGATATTTTTGACAGGAATTAAATTGCAGAGTATGAAAAGAAAACTTGCTGCTTCCTCCTGGGCACCCTAGTCTTCCCTATGGTCACCCTAGCAGTCTTCCCCATGGGAATCCCAGTCTTTTCCTCGGTTATACCCATGAGCTCCCATCAGGTCCCCATGCAATTCCCATGATTCCCCATGAGGACATTTTTAACAGAGGGTGAATACCTAGATTAGAGGTAGGCATTGTTTTGAGATTCAGGCATTTTAATGATCAAGAGACCAATTCACATAGAGAAGAAAAATCACGCAAGTTTTCAAGAAATGACGTTGAGTAGTGTTCTATTAAAAAATAAAGTATGACAGGAAGTCTGCGACGTCACAAACCGAGATACGTGGTCTGGTATTTTCACCGTCGATTTAACTCCAATTACATACCGTTTTTTTGGCTTTGGAAATTCAAACATTAAATTTCCATTGGATTTGTTGCAGGTCGGAACCAGAGAACAGCAGCACAGGTCAAGTAAAGAAAAAAAGCGCTTACTCCTTGGCACCGAACCGAGTGTCATGCCCATATTGCAGCAGGAAGTTCCCTTGGACATCCTCTCTCCGCCGCCACGTTCTGACCCACACGGGTCAAAAGCCCTACAAATGTCCCCAGTGCCCTCTTTTATTCACCACCAAGTCAAACTGCGACAGACATTTACAGCGCAAACACAGCAGTCCAGTCCAAACCGCCGAGGTGAACCCTGTCGATTGCAACAAGCCCAACTCAGCACTCAATTTCACGACCCGCAACGTCCCAGAGAGACCGTACAAATGTAAAAACTGCCCAAGTTCAACCTTCTCTACACTAGACAACCTCAAGAAGCACATGTCTGAGAAACACAATGGAAAACCGGTAGAAAGTGAGAGACTCGACAGTGGCAACCATAGCGATTGCGAGAATGAACAACGCGATGGCAACCTCAGCGAGTACGAAAGTCAGGGGAGCAGCGAGGAAATAGATGTTGTCAAAGACTCGCCTCGACCCGAGGAGAGAGACAATTCTGAGGTAGAGAGCCGGTCCAACAATCCTCCACTGCTCCTTCAGCCGACAGTGGACTCTTCTACACCAACAATTGACCAGGTTTCAGTTGTGCCAGGGTCGACGGATTTGCCGTTCAAATGCCATTTGTGTGACAGTAGCTACGCTGAGAGGCACGAGGCCTTGGATCATATTCGGGACCGGCACTCGACGGAATTCCAGTTGCTCATCTCAAAAGGTGCTCTTGATGCCAACGGATCTGTTAACGAGGAAAACTCGCATATAGAAGAAAACTCGACCCATGGAGAGGAGAATATTGAACAGCTGAGAGGGAAGTTTCCTGATTATGCTAACCGCAAGGTAAGTTCCTACGTGCCGAATTAGAGCTGTTAATTTTACTATTGTTAGTATTATATCACTTGACATTTAGAATTATAGGTCATGAACAAATGAGGTTAAACAACTAGGTACCTTGTATGACCCAAGTAGCACAGTGCAACGAAAATGTTGAAATTAAATTGCGACTTAATTTCAATAAAATTGTAATTTTTGTCATCATTAAATTGCAATATTTTTACATTATTTAGCTGATTTATGCCAATTTTAAACTCTCAACAAAATGAGCTCCATGTGTCAAAGAGATAGGCAATTTGCAATGCAATGAAAAATTACCGCTTATTTGAATTTTATAGCAATAAGTTTCAATAAATGGGGCCCCTTCAAATAGGAAGTAGGCAACATACACAACACTTAAAATGACAGACTCTTAGTTCTGATTTCTAAACTGCGATCTTCAGACAATCGAATTCCAATATTGTATGACCTAAGAATGTTTTTTTTGGCTACTCTAGTAGCAATGACCTTTCAAACATTTTTCAGAAACTCTTAAAAAATTGTTAAAATTTTCATATTAGGAAACCGCTTTTGGCTATTTTTTCAAAGTAAAATTTGCGGAATTTTTCTTAAAAAACTTCTATAATACCACTGTAGTTTTTTTAACATTTTTTCAGACATTTTTGGAAAACCTTAGTTGATATTGTTAGAGTATTTTTAACACTTTTTTACTCGAATTTTACCGCTCGTAAATTTTACGTAAAAAACTAGCCAAAAAGGGTTTCTTAATACGAATATCTTAATAGTTTTTCCAAGGGCTGGCTTTTTGAAATTTAGAGTTTTTTAAAAATTGTTTTTTCAGTTGTTGCTACTAGGGTAGATATTTTTAAAATATTTCCGTGGTCAATAACTTAATTCTGAGTGGTTTTTACATTAGAGTTCCTCTACCCAAAGATGGTCAAATATTGTCAATCTCTGGACTGACCTATGTACATTTTTATTCCTCAGGTGAAATGCGCTTTTTGCCTGCGCCGTTTCTGGTCAGCGGAGGATCTTCGACGGCACATGCGAACACATACGGGTGAACGCCCGTTCTCATGTGATATCTGCGACCGCAGGTTCACTCTGAAGCACAGCATGCTGAGACACCGCAAGAAGCATTCTTCAGGCAACAATTTTGTGCAGAACCCGTTGACTGATGACCACTCAGCTCACAGTGACGATGACAATGGCCTCTTAGCTTCAAAACTGCCCGTACCGGTGATTAATCACAATAACAACAACATAAACTCGCCATTTAAAGCTGTTTTCACAAACTCCCTCAAGTTCTGGAAAAGCCACAATGCTCAAGGGCCGAAGGGTCTTAGAGGTGACTGTGATGAAGGCAATGACTTGATCGGTAATTTATTGGGTATACACGATAAGTCTATAATTGATAAAATGCTGCTTTCGAAATCACCTGACGATGTCGCTAAACTGCTTGGTGTTCAAAAATAGCCATTTTAATGAGTAAAAATCTAGTTTTTAGCCGCCTATGTGGTATGGAGGCATCCTGCAAGTACACACTCAATGCTAGCCATCCATTGAAAACCTAGCTGTCAAAGACTGCACTTTTAAAAAATCGAATTCACTTGTCTGTGTTACAAAATATAGCAGAGTACTTTTCATTCTTTGAATGAAAAAAGAGGTGACCTCTGGGGCAGCTTACATTATTAATATAGTTGTTTCCAAAACCTACAGCAGTATTCTTTATGAGAGGGCACCTTCTGAAATGGAGTCAATTAAGAATGTCAAACATCCGTCAACAGAATTTAGGTAATTTTGAGCTGAAATTCAATTCATTCTTGAGTAATTATTTTTTTCTTTCATTGATCATGAAAGATTTGTGAGTCAATTGATTAGTTGTCTATCCTTCATAAGTGTAAAAACCTACCAAATAGAACAAAACCAACTCTTTATACCTGTATATATGTCCCAAATTTCCCGTACATTACTCCCAAACCATGGAGAAATGTACAACCCTCTGAGTGCCTATAAAAGTAAATAAGTGTTTTTTCCGTTTCTTTCCTACTAGATTAGTGGGCATCATTTTAATTTTTGAAAAAATTATTTTATCAAAATACATATTTAAAGGTCTACAATTTAAAATTGTTGATTTCGTTGTGAGGTTAATGTTCGTCTTTAAATAATTTCTTATTCATGATATCCTTCATTTTCCTATTTGCAGTAAAATCAATACCCCTACATCCATTATTTTTATCGTTTTCTCATGCAATATAGTCTATTTGAACTAAAAAATGTTAATAATTTCTGCATGCTAATCTTGAAAACATAAGATTACGTTCAATCCTAATCTGTCTTTTAATTGAGGAAGGAAAGAGGTTTATTAGTGTAGAACTCAAAAAAGTTGATGATTGGCTAGCTCATCTGAGGAGGATAAAAATGCAATGGGATCTCTGAAGCAATTAAACCATTCTTCAAATAAACTGTCTGACCCCTTTTGGATGTTTGTATTCATATGCATATGACTGCATCATGTCAACTTAAAATCTTTGACTAGAAGAACATTTTAACCTCACATAACATAATTATAAAGGCTTTTATTTACTTTGTTAGGTTCTTTCTTTTCGCATTATCTTTTCTTTTTATTCATTTTCTCATACTTGAAAAATTTTAAGGTATTCACGTAGTTGCCTTCAAGATGGAACTTTGAGATGCCTTAACTTTACCTGAATACGTGATAATACTACCAGTATTATTTTACATTCAGTAAAGTCTTTTAAGTATATAATATCACTTTTATAGTCTATGTAGATCATATATTATCTCTAGCAACAGTAGTGTCATTTATTTTTATACTTGATACCCTTAAAACCCGTACCCAATAATAGGATTTGCCAAGAGAACATTTGTCACTAATATTTTTACTCTTCAAGGTTTTTCTGCTAATGTTGGTTATCTATTATCGTTATATGTTGTTCTTCGTTGCTGTGCGCCTAATTTTGCCCAGTATCAAATATTAAACTCAGCTGAAGAAAATTAAAGAGAAAAAACGGCAGCCTCCATTTGACTACAAATAGGTTTTTGTAAAGAAAAATAAATAAATATGTAAAAAAACAAAGGATGAAAGCAACAATCCGTACAAACACAACTTAATGGTCTTATTAGTTTAACTGAGGTTTAATTGAATTATTCCTTCAAAATTTCTGTTATTATTTATTAAATATCTTCAGAGGAGGTCCTGATACTTTATCAATTATCAGGCGAAATACACAAACCAAAAATCAGTGTTTGTCTACATCTACATAGAATAAGGCAATCTTGAATGGACTGACGAAAAGCTCAAAACAGTTCCTACTATCTGCTTTCCGAGATAAAATTTTTCAATGCACAATTATGGCACAAAATACTTACTGAAATATTATGTACTTAGTCCCATATTCATAAGCTTGGGAACAATTAGATTGATAAAACTGATGCGGTACCCATTCTAGGGCTATACTGGAAACTCAAGATTTCATGAGAGTCCATTTTTTTTTTCATTAACGATATGAAGCAATATATGTAACTATTTGATCCAAAAGAGATGAAAACTGAATGAGTTCTCTCATAAACACTGGATTTAAGTATTTGCACTTTTTGTCTGTACAGTTTCAGGTGGACCAGCACATGTAGAAAAGTTGTTTCTTGTTATTATGTTGTATACATTATAAATCCTGTGCAAAATCTGAGTATCTAGAGGTCTAGAAAACATCAAAATCAAGGAGAAAAACAGTAAATTTCTTGAAAAAGCGTGTAATGTTATTTTCTTGCTTGATTTACTGGTATCTTTGGAAGTTACATGGCCAGCTGTATTGCAATCTTAATTTATGGCTTGCCAAATTGAGAAAGCAATGATTCTTTTCTGGCGCTTGTAGATACTCTGGAAATATCTCTCATGGAAAATGAATTGTTGTCCAAATCAGTTGCCCTCATTTTGATAGTAGGAGAAGATTTGAATTCTATTATGACTAAACATATCATGTCACGTTCTTTTAATTTTATTTTGTTTCCACCCTTTTGTACGTTTCACATTTTAATACAGCTTAGATAGCTACAACGGCCGAGAGGTTTGTTAATTTAAGTAAGTGTACATTTGCGCAAAATGAAATGCGCATAAGTAAGTAATTTCCCACCCCGATTTAGATGTTTTATTTGTAGATATTTTCAACTGAATTTCGTTTGTAAATATTATGTATAAATTTTTGAAAGCTAACTAGTCAAAATGAATACAAATTAAATTGTGTTTATATAAATTACCAGATCATCAGACTGGCAAGAAATTTGTTTCTTATATTTCTAAATATGTATTTACTTTGTTATTTCAGAGGTACAGTACCACTGAGCAAGTGTAAATTTTGTGCATTTCTTTCTTTAATATCAGCATCATTTTCCCTTCTCCCCTCAGGTATTTTAAAAATACTGAATTTCACCGATTAGACTTCTTTCTATTATTTTGTACAAAGATGTAAAAATTTTATTGTAAATACACATTATTATATTGTTGAGATTTTACTATTTCTGTAAAATACAAGTTTTTGATCTGTTTCCAAGCAACTCTGAAAAATAGTTGTATTGTTTTAATGAAGAAAAGTAAGAAGTTTATCACAAGAGACACATTCACATGGTTCATTTGTCAATGGTGGATTAGGAAAACGCGCAACGCAGCTTGTGCTTTTGCGAGTTCCTTGCCTCAATTTATTTTAATGCGGGAGAGCTGGTATTATTACTTTGTAAATTTGAGTGATCTTACTCAGCAGTTTTAAGAATGTACACTCAAAGTTCCCTGTGAAAATGTTCATTAATTAAGTCTTGAAAATATGCACAGCGAACATTTTCAGTTACAATACACACTTGTTTTTTTTAATCTTACCATTGAAGTGGTAATTAACAGCTCTCTCAAGGCAACGATCACTAGTTATTTTTCAAAAGGAGTTACCAACTGTAGATTACTGTCTCAGTGTACTCCTTTTCTTTTTCTGAAATGATAGAAGAGGTACGTAAAATTATAATTCCTTGGCTGATCTACTTTGTTCTTTAAAATTTCTACTTTGATCCTCTTTAACAATTACTTAAATATTTTTTTCTCTCTGTTTTCTTATTTTTGTGTAAATGTCAATGTCTTAGGTATTTCACTTCTTGAATCAGTTTTTGACTATTATGTGTTAAGCAGTACCTTTGACAGGAACTTTACTTGTGCAACAATGATACAGTTTGATGAGCTATAAGTTTCTGGATAGAAAGTTTAACTTTTGTAAAAAGAGAACTTATGGTGATAGGACAATAATATTCCAAGAGCGAAAGATAAGTTTTAAAAATTTCCATGAAGATAAATTAATTCAGATAATTCGACATACTTCAGCATATAATGCTATGATTCGAAGCTCACAAACAAGTTGGTAATTTTAATCAGACTGATAATTGAAATTAAATCATGCCATGCACATCTGTTTATTTCAAATTGGCATTTCTTACAGACATGATTGAAGACGTTGACACTTTGTAGCTGTGAATGTTGTCGATATTGGTTTCAGCACTCTTCCTATCCTGTTTCTTAAATATAAGTTCTTTTTCTAAAAGCATTTTCTATGGAACTATTTATGATGCAATAATTTTTTTTTTGTTTTATTTGTGTAAAATAGAAAAATTGAAAAGATAAGCAATGTATGCGTAGTATGAATTTGTCACTGCAAATAAAAAATTTAAAAATTTAGATGAGAAGTTGCAAACTCTTTTGTCTTTCCCTTACTTGGATCCAAATTGTATTACCACCAATGGCAGGGGTGCAGAAAGTTCTTAGCCTATACATCTCTCGAATATACTACTCAACTTTGAAAACCTATTTCCCCAAAATTTTCACAACTAAGTTTTTTTTTTTTTTTTCGTCCTTCATTTATATGAGTAGCTGCAATTTTTCATCAGGCACAAATTTTTTCTTCAGTAACTGCAGGGAAGCCTCCCAAATTTTTTAGGCGAACACGAACAAGCATGCAACAATGATCAAATGATCCGGAAGTTTACACACCCCTGACCAATGGTGGTGAAATAATGAGCTTGGGCTTTACTGCTTTAAATGATTCATTAGTTGTTGTTAGGCTGAGCTAATAAAGGGGGACTGAGCGAAAGAGCTGATTTTGAGGAGAGCCAGATATTACAAGAGAAACAAAAAAATTAGAAGGACGAGAGTGCGTCCATTAAAAACATAGAAGAAAGTTGATTGATGAGAAATTGATTTGAAAACCTAAATGAAAAATCATTCCTGTCGTATTTGTAGGCACCACACTTGACGATCGTAGTTAAGTTTCATCAGCAAAAAACGAAACTGACTTTCCTGAAGCTTTGGTTTATTATTCATTTAAAAAATCAACTGATCAATAATCATAACAAAAATGCACTCTAACTTATAAAAATATGATACATCATAAATACATAGATACAAAATTAGTAAACAAAGGATGACTTCAACTTAATACGCTAAATTTAAAAACAAAAAATACAACTACATACGTGTAACTATAAAGTATTAAAACCATATATCGACAGCATAGGTCCGCAATCACATATCTTGTTTGCAAATCTCCGCCTCTAGGTTATTTTTTTAAAAGAGAACAAATTGACAGTATTCCTTGAAGTTTTTGCAGAATTTTTTTCGCACAGAGAAGAAAAATCACGGCAGTTTTAAAGAATTGCTGTTGAGTAGTTTTCCGTTAGAAAAATAAAGTATGACAGGAAGTCTGCAACGTTGCAAACTGTGTTATGTGATTGCCAACTTACACCGTTGATATGTAATTATAAAACCAGTTTTCTAAAGAACTAGTTTTTCAAAATATGTATAATCTTGAAAATGTGGAAAATCTGTAAGATCCAATTCTTAAATTTTAATATACCGTCGTGTCCCACAAGGCTGATGCTTACAAGTGGCAATCCTTGAAAGTTGGCAAAACTGTTTTTTAGTTTTCCCTCCGTTTAAATTATATAAAACAATCGATTCTAGATCACTTGGCTTCTTGAATCTTGGCGTGCTTCACCTAAAATCAATATTTTTGATGAATTTAACCGGAGGAAAAACAGCGTTGCCAACTTGTAAAATGCCACTGATGCTTACCAGGTTCAGAATGGGTCAGTTGCGCTGGTCACAAAATCGTGTTTCCATGCTTTAATCTGGCAGATCAACAAAAAATAGGAAGATCTGTCCAAACAGCAACTTTCTACGATCAATATTAACTGAAATACTATGTTATGCACTACAGTGGTGGATGACATCAAAAACCGAACTTTTCAAAAGACGACATCTCCGTTAATATTGAACATGGAAAGTTGCTGTTCGGACAGATCTTCTTATTTTTAGCTAATCTACAAGAATCAAGCATCAAAACACGATTCTGTTGCCAGCGCAACTGGCCCATTCCCATTCTTCATAAAATGACATTGAAATGACTGAATAGTATCAATGTCACAATGAAGACAAATAGATTAAAATGCTTGAGACAGGTAGCAGAACGAACATAATTTGATGAAATTTTAAAAGAAAACAAGAATATAGGGGGGGGGGGGGGGGTTCATAAGGACGAGTTGACACACTAGGCCAAAAATTAGGTGAAATAAGGCACATTTTAAATGAACTTCGATGAGCAAAAAAGAGCCACTATTGGGGGGATTCTGACTATGTAGTCATCTCTAACTTTTTTCAGAGAGGATACCTTTGGTCTGTAATCATCCACAATTTTATTTTGCTCCCCAAAACAAAGTCAACAAAGACTAGCCACCAGAAACCTCTGACAGAATAAATTTAACTCGGAATTTTCGATAGTTAAGGAGCATTCCTATAGAGTATGACATATTATTTTATCATTTTACTTTTTATTGACCACGAGCTATGGAATTCCCCAACTAACCGCAGCCTCAAAAAATTTTCAAAGAAAAAATTAATGATGGCCTGTCAAATTCTTATTCGCTTGATGGAGCCAAGGTGACATACAGGCCCAGTGAATTCGTTAAAATACTTATGCCATATATATAAGCTTTGCAATTTTAAAATTAAGCAGTAATAATCGGGAAGTAAGAAACTGAAAGAGTCTCTAAAAGGGCCATAAATGAGAAGCAGTAGTGACTGACATCATCTCAAGAAAATGTCAGTGCATCACGGAAGATGTTACAAAAAAATTAGGAGCAACAATTTGTTCTTAGTGGTTCTGAAAATGCCCTTGATGCAGTTATCGGACATCTTCAAATTTCACATAAACAAAAGTATTCAGTTTAAAGTTTGGTCAATTGTATAAAAACAAAGAGCCTACATTTTTTGTTGGTCCAGTTTACTTATAGGAGAATTGGAATGCATTCAAGTTTAATTTCATGAAAAAATTAATGTGTTTCTTTCTCAGGTCAAGAAAGAAAGCCCTACAAGATATTCCGAGATTTAAGAGGCAAAAATTTGTGTCATTTTTGCCTGATCATTATTTGACCTATTTCAATGAAATATTGACTGCATCTAATTGCTCCACTTTCAAAAGGTGTATTCCATGAGAAAGGTAGGCAAAATTTCACTTCGATTCTTGCTGGTTTATTGTTCCTTAATGCTTAGTGTTATAAACAGCTAAAGTAAATCACACGTAAGTAATCAACCCAGCAAATGGTTCCTCTTCAACAGGAAGAGATAAATATCTATATTTTTTTTCACTTCCAAAACCTCTAATTTCTCTTGATAGTTCACTGAAATTTTCTAATAGGTATATTTATTTAGAGAATCCTCATACTTTCACTGATGTGCACAAAAATATTTGTTTCCTGACTTTAATGAGGTACTTCAAAACCAACCATTCTAAATGTATCCAGATTTATGCATTTTTTCTGTCCAATTTGTTCACTTTTCTGGACATACATTTTCTCTTACTTTCATACATTCTTTTGCAAGACTTTTTTGCCTCTACAGTTTATAATCAATGAACTGAGGCGCAGTTCACAGCAAAGCTAGAGCCCTACATGTATTTAGCCAGGCTCCCTTGAAGTTGCAGGAAAGGAAAAATCAATCAATTGATTACCTTTGAGCTACTAGTGCTTTGGTGATGCAACCAATCGTGATGGTGAGCCAATTGAGCGTGAAATGCGAGACCTCAGCTCTTTCCGACAGTCCTCTTGGTTCTTTTCTAGCTGCTCTTTCAGCACGAGAAGCTCCCGTGTTCTTTGGTAAATAGGATCCTGTAGTAATGTCAAGAATATTAGAGATTTTTAAATAAAAAAGAAAAATTCTTCCATCTAGTAAGAAAAATGAAGTCAAAAGATCAATTCCGATTTTGAAATTGATGACATCATAGTTCTTTCACCTGTAATCATTTCGATTGATTACTTATGACTCTGGAATAACTGCCACACAGGCAAAATTAGCACAGGCTTGAAACATTTATCAAGGAAAGAAAAAAAGGGGAAACCCAAGTATATCCAATCACAAATTGCATCTCTTCCAACAGCAATACATGTGAATATTTGTACCTTCCTATTGTTATTGCTTCTTTTCTATGATACAAATCCAACGAATGATAATTTTTCTACCAAAGTTTGAAAATTTCCTTGATCAAAAATAAGCAAAAATATGTTACGTTCTTTAGTTCATTAAAATTAAAACTTTGGACTTTTAACATTTTCTTTTACAGCAAGAGGACGAACTTCTGAGAGAGAAGTCCATGCGCTAGGTATTCTCTGCTTAGACTAACGTTTTTTGCGTAAATCTGTCTAATTAATGAGGGATTTTACAGACTGCTTCTAATAAGGAGACCTCTTCCATCTGATAAAAGTAGGTTGTCTTTCTGTCCAAGGACTGGTCGAAGAGGTCTTGACCATCTTAAATACACTATGTAATTATTTTGAAAGGAAAATCTTCACTGCTACAGAGTGTGGAAGGATAAAAATCTTCTTTTTGAAAGGTTTCTGTGTCAATCTGAATATACATACCTGGGGCCTCATGCTAGGATTCCATCGACAATAGTAGCCTTTCCACAACTGAATATATCTCATAGATGCTATTGGCTCTAGAACATGTGGCTGAGGATGATAGAGAGGGTTTCTGTAGAGATCAATTGATGAATTTAAATAAGACCATAATGATACCGTTTTCTGTTTGACGCCTTCATTGGTTCTTTCCCTGTCGCTGCAAATTTACAGATAAACATATAATATTTGTAAATTGTAATTTCAATATGAATCTATAGTTGGGCCAACTTTTGGATTTCTCAAAGATGTAGAAAATAATGGGTTGAAATTGAAAGTGTAAGATTTGTCACTTAGAGTGACAAGTGACAGAATCAACGATCAATTTCTAAAATTGTATCTTAGATAGGGAGAATAATTTCATTTTTAATTGATTTTCTGTAATTTCATTAACATTAGTCTAGGCTAAGCAAAAAATCTTCATTTAAGTATCTGCGTTTTCCGATTAGGTTTCATTACATATTTCAATATTTTCTTATTCACCCGATGATTAGTTTGGTGCAAACTTGGTCATAATTGGAATTTCTTGATTTCATCTTATACCTGTCTGCCCGATTGCTTGTCTGCCTGCCTGTCTGAACGATCGGCTGGTGAGAAAGACAACAAAAAGGTAAGTTCAAATTCATATTTTTAATTTACTTAGCTTGATTTTGTTCTTTGAAAGCATAAAAAATGATTACAGGATGCATACCTATTGAACAAAAATGTTCCGAATCGGCAGGAGTACATGTGATCAATGATATTGATGAGGAAAAACTCGTTGAACTCGAAGGCATTTGGAAACATCTGCGTCACTTGCCAAACACAGTCGATGAATTGAAGAAAGATCGGTGAACGATCTGCATCTGAATGATTGTCTGAGCCATGTCCAATTCGCTGGAAACACAGATTCATCAACTTAGAAATATACTAAAAACCAGTACTTTTTTTTCAAATTGCTCAAGTTAGAGTAGACGATTTAATCACACAATCCTGCAACCTTCATCAGTAGGTTCGAATGCAATTATGAATAATATTAAAATGGGTTATTCTGAATTCTCCATGGACCGCAGTGAGCCATTATGAACAGTCAAAGGGCTTTCAAGCTTTGATACACACCTTCAGTTTTATTGTTACAGTTTGTTGCATCGATTTTTTTGGTCCTTTGGTTTCCTGGTTATTGGACTACACTAATTTTTTAGGAATTCTAAATACTATTTTCAAACTGATGAACACACATGAAAAGTGAGATGGAAGTTGTGCATGATGTCTAGATAAAACAGAGAAAATATAAATGTCATTGCTTCCTCTTTCTTATGATTTGAAAAATTAAAAATCATGAAATTCAAAATAAGGAAATAAAAAAAGAAGAAGAAGAGAAGAATGAAAAATGAAATTCTTACCAGGTGAAATTTGTGACCAAAACTGAGCCATTCTTTCTCGATTAGAACTTCAAATCCTTTGAGAGTTCTATAATAAGGGTCCAACATCAGCATGGCTAAAGCTGTGAGCTAGAAAAAAACATAAAAACATAAGAATTTAACATGCATGTGCCAATATGGCAAAACTAGAAATATGAAGTGTATTTCTATTTGGGACGCTAAAGGTTTCCCATTGTTTTTTAATTTTATGTTTAAGGATCATTGCAGCTGCTCAGAACTTTAGTGTATTCTTCATAAAAATCTAGAAATTCCTGGAATATTTCAAGATGGTCGATTTTCTCCCTAAATACGCCGCAGGCGAGAAAAGGAAATAAAAACAGAGTGGTTCAATACCACACGGAGATGTGGCCACTAGCAGACATTTTAAAACGCTACACCTAGGATTACATTTCTCTCCTTTCTCTGACAAAACTGAAATTTCACATTTTTTGATTTGAACCAAAACCAGTTTTTTAAATTGTTCGTTTTTTCCGCATCCAACGAGTGGTCGTATAAGCTGGGGAACCGAACGGTTCCGGAGTTATGATCGATTGAAGTTTCCGCTCAACGCGCGCCGACCGATTTTTGCGCGCAAAAAAGTCGGAATTGACTGTTATTAAACCAGATTTAATGTTCAAACTGAGCAAAATGCATTATTAGGGACTCTTGAGGGTCGCTGAGTCCAGAAATTACAGATACTTCCAAAAAATTCACGTTTTTAAAATTACAGCTCCGTAGCGCTATTTGAGAGGCCCACTGAGCGCCGACCGGCCGCTCAGTGGTCCTGTACGGAGCTGTAATTTTAAAAACGTGAATTTTTTGGAAGTATCTGTAATTTCTGGACTCAGCGACCCTCAAGAGTCCCTAATAATGCATTTTGCTCAGTTTGAACATTAAATCTGGTTTAATAACAGTCAAATCCGACTTTTTTGTTTTAATGTATTCATACAAGAAAGCATTAGAAAGAAGGAAAGAATTGGATAGATTTAAGCAAAACAGTAACATTTGTGTTGGGATGTTTTAAAATCTCATCCCCAAAATTGATTTTTTGGAAGGAAACCAACCAAAATCCCTGTTCGAATATTTTTACAATTTTTTTTACCCATATGAGGGTTCTTTAAACAAAATTTTAAGCAAAAATGTTGGTTAGATTCCTTTCAATAAATTAAAATAGGAGATGAGATTTTGATGCAAAGCAATGTAGATGTGAATGTTTTGCTTGCTCTACCCAGTTAATGAAAAAAGTTGTATATGATAAAAGTAAATATGATACATTTCTTGTAGACAGATTCTTTTTTAAATTTGTTAATTCCTGACAATGATTAAAACTGATCCCTTCCCCCTAAAAAACTTGAAATAAGAATTTAGAAACACGAATATTGACTCAGGTAACTTCCCTTTAGTGATTTTTCTGGTGTAGTTACTGAAGACTACTTACTACAGAAAGTATTTAACCAGATTCTTCTAAAAAAGAGAAAAATTGAAAAGAAAAAACCTGACCTTTGAGCAGGAATTAATATTTTCCGCAATATTTAACCTGCAAGCTGCCTCCAATATTTTGCTATTTTTTAGCTTAACAAGGCAAAGGAAAAAGATGAAGTGAATTGCAGCAC
Source organism: Bemisia tabaci (assembly GCF_918797505.1). Lineage (NCBI taxonomy): Eukaryota > Metazoa > Arthropoda > Insecta > Hemiptera > Aleyrodidae > Bemisia > Bemisia tabaci. Next base: position 18,139 of record NW_027311759.1, read on the forward strand.
CAAATGTCTTTGCTTGAGTAATTGAACCGCATTTAGCAGAAAGGAACCAGGCCACATCAGCTATTGCCAAATTGAGTTGGGCAAATAAAATTGTTTACAAGAGAACGTTTAAGCGGATTCTTTTGAAAATTTTAAGGACTTTGCATCATACTATGCAAAAAATTCACTTAAATTGACAAAAAAAATCCGCACAAGCGTTTTCGTGTAAAATATTAAATTTCCAAATTAAAATTTAGCAATAGCTGATTCCTTTCTGCTTAACGGATCCAATTAAGGTCAGCATTTTTTAAAGAGAAATTAATTAGAAAGGTTGGACCCGAGAGTTTTAAAAAATGATGTACCACTTCTTCAACTGTTTGTGAGATACGACCAGGACATCATATTTATGATTTTTATTTTCAAAATTACTAAAGAAAAAAAGAAGTCTTAACTTCAAATTTGAGGAATACCTGTGAAGTTCTATCCCAACCATCCGAGCAGTGAACTAATACAGAAGTCTTATGATTCTCCACCTTATCTACAATTCGACAAGCTCCAGCCAAGATGCATTTAATATATTTCAGCCAATATGTCGACTCAATTCCTGATAACCATTTGGATTCATCGATGTTAGGGAAACATAATTCTGGAAAAACAAAATTACAAAAATTGAGATTTTGTTCCGTTACACTATGAACTATAAATAAGATGAGATGAAAAGCACCACTGAACATTTTTTTAAGATAAAACTTTAATGCAGAAAAGATTGAAAACATAGAAAACTTCTGAAATTTACTACCAAAAAAGATATTAGAATTTCTAGCTTACATTAAGATGAAACAAAAAATGAATTTCCAAAAGGCAAAAAACAATACAGCAGATTGAATAAATTGGTCATTGAAAAAAACTTAGCCCTGCGTTCTCGAGTGTCAACTTCTAGTTAATACCATTACTTTTCAAGTTGCACTTAGAGCTTGAGTGTCGACTTGTGGCTGACAAAGAATAAGGTGGTAGAATGATATGCTGCAATTGAAAAGGACGTTCCTGACCTATCAACGATCCTCAATTCATTTACAAAATTTGATTGAAAGTTCCTCAAGATGACTACAAATGTCTGTCTCAAATGAACATTACAAATAAAAAGACAGAAAAATTAGCAAAATTTAATCTGAATGTATTTTCTGAATTATTTCGAAGAAGAAAAAAACACTATCGTGGCCCAAACTATGTGTAACAAGATGGTAAAATAGTGCTGGGTCCACATTATTTTGAAGGGGAAACAAGATCAAAAAGTTTAAAAATTCCAAGTGAAGTCAACAATTTTGAGCCATAATGAGGTCTCAGTACATATTAGAGCTCAAAATTTTTGACCTTGTTTTCCCCACAAAATAGTGTAAACCCAGCACTATTTTACCACCCTATTATTTCGAAGTACATACATCTCAATCAAAGTTTTTACATGAGTATCAAACACACTACTGCACTAGTGACTGTCAGAGGTAATTTTAAAAAGAATCTTAAAATTTAAAATATTAATAACATCTATTAAAATATAAATTATAAATGGATCCATCAACTATTATATCAAATCATTTTTGTAAACATTGGCGCAGAAAGTTCTTCGCCTTGACATTTTTTGAGGTTGCCTTCACAAGGCTGTCCACATGAAACTTGCCTTGTTAAAGCTGAAGGTCAATTTTAATTTGAGCATGATACAAGATTTTAGATTGGTGCATTAACGCTAAGAATGGCTGGACACTTTAGAAACTATTGTTTAACTTTTAAAATAACTCATTAAAGACAAACCTTTAAGTTTCCTCAATGACTCCCTCATGGCATGGATGTTGTGAATGTCCAGGAAAATGAGCTCTGCATTCTGATATGTATCCTCAGGCTCATAACCACCACCTTTTGCTTTGTTTGCGATAGCATTTGCGCTAGTTTAAAAACAAAAACCAAATAAATCAAATTGAAACAACAGGGAGTTGAGACAAAATCATCTTCCGGAAAGGTGTAAAACGACCTATTTAGTTTGAAAATTATACCTATCTTGACAGGGCTGATACACTTCAGAGTAAAGATAAGTTTAGCACCAACCAAGAGGAGGCTGGGTATTGACAATTGGACGTAGATCTACTAAACATGTCCAATTGTACCTCAGCATTGGTAAGGTTAATAAATTCGACAGTGTGGATAAGTGTAGCGCCAACCAAAAGGAGGTTGAGTATTGACAATGCACGGTTTGTCCTACAAGAATTAGAAGATTGTTCATTTGCCCTTGCTTAATTCCTCAATTACTTACGTCTTAACTCTAAAAGAAAACTCCTTGAACTCTCTTGTGGGTGGTAATATTTTCGCAATGAAGACTTTTGAAAGACAAGGAGAATCGATATTTTTCAAATCTGACAATGGAGAAGCATAGATCATCACCTCACACCTTATTATGTATAATTTTATGGACAGTATTAATTTGAATTACCAGAAAATTCATCTTATTTTTTCACTCTACTTTGAAATTTGGTATATTAAAACATATAACTGATGCAGCTTCAGTGTAAAGGGGTTCTTCAGAAAATATGTGACACAAGAGAGTTGAAAAGAGATTATGTGATTCTGTTTTAACTGCTAAAGGATAGGGACCTTCTTCAAAAAAGCATTAAGAGAAGGAGGAGATGGTCAGAAAATCCGAAATTTGGCAATACATATATGAATTTCTAATGGGCCATGGTGATTTGGAGAGAGGTCCTCAAGTTTCATAGTTCACCTATTGGAAATCTAGTCTTCCGCCAACTTTTTTTTTTCTCAGTTCACTGAGAAAAATACGACTCGGTGGAGATTTTAAAAGAGGCATCACTTCTTGCAAAATTCCCCTCAAAAACAATACCTAGGCCTTGCATCCATGATGAATAACTTGTGAGACTGCGCATTGGCTTCGATTATCAACTGAATGTAACCCTCATCTTCACAGCTCCGTTTTGCACCAAGTCCGACTAAAGGTTGAGATGCTCGTGTGATGGTCGCTTGCGATTCTGGATGTATCCATGACAGTACAGGTGCTCGACCTCGACTTCGAAACTGTACGACTTGACGCAAGTCTTCTTCTGTGACTTGGGAAGGAACAGCCCATATTGGTGGGTAGCTATCACAAATTGTGTAGTTTTCATTGATTTTTGTGATCTTCCACATGTCATTAGGAACTCCCTTTCATGAAAATGATACAAAAAAGACATTATAAGAAAAAGAAAATGATAAAGATAACTTGAATTAATGAGGGATGGATACATTGGAATTTTGCATACATCATTGTTTCTTTGCGCCTCTTTCATTGTGCCTTTCAGGCACAACAACAGCTTCCCTAAAGGGCAGTCATTTTAGCCCCCTACAAACCTAACCGGACAGAGAGATTGCTACAAGCTTTTGCGCATGAATACACAAGTACTATAAACAGAGAGGTAGTGCTTTTGCCTATAAAGTGTTTCGTCATGAGAATTTCAGTTTTACACTGAATTTTGAAGCAAAATGGGAAATCACTATACATATGTTTGTCAGGAGGATTTCGTCAAACATTCAATCTAAAAACAAGATAGCTCAATTCTATACAGTTGGTAGGTAGTTAAGTGGATAGGTAAAGAAATAATTTTACCATTCTTTTCAGTTCAGCTATAGGTTCATAAACATTCCATCCATTTTCCGGAAACCTTTCAGTGTACTCAAATGCAAATAAAGGCAGTTTATGAGAAAGAGGAAAGGCATACTGCTGCAGTTTCTCAAATACATTTCGTCTGGAATGATTTTCCTGTAAAGGAAAGAAAAATTGCACAAAAATGAAGAAAGGTTTCCTGAGACAAGAATTCCTTTAAAGAGAAAATGAACTTGAGGAATATCATATGTACATATTCATGAGAAACCAAAACATTCATTCTTTACAAGGTAGAGTTGACTTAAAAATTTTGAGCTAGAGTTGGCTGGTTGGAGACATTTTGTTTGCATCAAAACGAAAAGTCCTGTTTAGCAGTAATATTGCACTACTGGCAAAAACTTTTGAATTGGAAGATCAATGACCAAGCACAAAATATTCTGAAAATTTGCTTTTGTCAATCATTTCTTCCATGATGCGATGGTGCCGATTTTAATCAGTCATTAGAGAGCTAATTACAATCCACGTAGATTAGAAAAATATTGGCCAGTAGAATTTTTTGATCAGTTAAAATGTTTTTGGCACACAGGAACCAAAGAGTACGTTAAGAAGAGAGCTCTGCTTGTTAACAAAAGACGTATTTTGTTTGGCGTAACAATCGAAACTGTTTCGCATCAGTGTGTAACATTCGTATTTTGTTTGAGTGTTACCGGAAATGAGGGGGCGTGGCTTATTTAATTGGATTTTTTTTGCACAACATGGCAACGCTGTCGTAACATTTTGATGCGAAACACTTGGAACGTGCTCCGGAGCAGGTTGCAGAATTGTTACGGTTTGTTACGACTGTTGTGTTTTGTTAACAAGATTTTTAACCTCACTTCTAGCTGCTTTGCTCTCATTGGTTGTGAAAAAGTGACGCAAATAACACAAAATCGGTAACAGGAAACAATTGTTGCGGCGAAAAAAATACGACTAAAGGTTCCTGAAAAGTTACAAGGAACCTTGTAAGGAAAGAACATGACCAAAGTAGGCAGTGCGACTATTAGTCAAGATCTAGAAAACAAAAAGCAAGGAGCAAGAGCCCAAATACGTATTTCTGAAATAGCCGACTAATTTCAACAGCAGACACCTTGTGAAATTGTATTGGTTTCAGTGGTAAAGAACTTACTAATTTCTGACTGATATAGAGTTATGATACCCCTGATGAAAGTTAAACTGATCAGTTACACTGGTAGATTAACATTGTCGGTCAATTTCACTTTTATTCGAAACTTCTATATAATATGAGTGATTTACTACAAGATAGACAAAAACAATGAGAATGGTAACCTCACCTGTTTATGACCAAATTTGAGATTCCGCATGTCTTTGCAAAATATTTCGATTCCGTATGAATTCTCTCCTCGACTAAGCTGTCCTCCAACTTTCTCTACCCGGTTCACCTAAACCCAATTCAATAAAGCATAAAATAAGTAATGATTAAAGATATAATATAAATCAAAATAAAGCAAATAAAAGTATGAATGAATTGCTCTTGTCACAGAATCACATTTTGATGGCCGATGCTAATATATGCTAAAATGTGATGAAATTATGTGTCTAAATACCAAGTTTTTAAGTATGATGAAGAGAGGGGTTTCGCACTTGGAAAAATGCAGTAAGTTACTTAGAATGAAGGCTTGTTTGATCGGATCTTCTTATTTTTGGCTGAACTTCAAGACAACTAACAAGCACACCCCTTCTTTCCCACCTGTCTCTGGTTCCGTTTAGCAGAAATACTTCCAATTTTCCATCAGTTTCAATCAATGGTTAGGGCCTCTTCCACATCTAGCTGCTGGTTCTTTTCTATTTCCTAAAAGTTGACGATTTCAACAAAGACACCTTTGAAGGGTTATAAAAACAGTTGCTGAATAATAGTTTTTATGTAAGTACAAAAAGAAAATTATACATACCACGCCAAGAGGTACTTCGATGACATAGGGTGTATCCCTGTCCAAACTCCGAAAATGTAACTTGTAATTGGTTACTGACAGAACACCTCGGGCGGGACCACTGTAAGGGCAGACATAAGTTACTTCCCTGGCAACACCTTGGACTTTTTCACCTGGTAGAAGTGGAGGGTCATCAGGTCGAACAGTTGGAACGGCCTCTGCAGGTTCAACCTGAAAAATGACAGTCATAATAAAAAAAAATAGATATTTAAGAGCAATCAGAGGTATCGTCAGATAAGTTGACATTTTTTTACTTTCGATTTGTAAACAAATTTACGCCTCTCCACAAAGCATCGTTTGCTACTATCCACCTTGAAAACAACTATCTCGTATCTCATGATCATATTGTAAATAAACTACTTTTCAGCTATGATTCGCAACCGTCATGTGGTTGTGGTTTCAAGTGGCTAAAAATTAAAGCGTTATAAAGTTAGAAATTATTAAAACCCATCCAACTATAAGTTAGTTTCATACCTCGCCTCTGCGAGAATCTGATGTTTTCATGTGGAGAGTGGTGACGTTGAAACACCTGCAAACCGAAAGTAAACTAATGTCAACTTATCTGACGACACTTCCAAGTGTGTGTTTTGATGGTAAGGAGATGATTCCTTCAAAATCTGAAATCAAGATCACCGATGCAGGGTTTACATAATTTTTTCACTCCCCAATTCCCTTATTTTCCCTGAATATTTTCAGTCCTCCTATCAAAGCTTCCACTTAGATTTGATTTCTTTTAATGGCTCTAAATTTGTCAAATTCTCTTGAGTGCTGATAGAGCTGATATACATATAGTGCATTGTGTGTTGAGACAAACACGTGCAGTCAGATGGCACCACTGATGAGTGGTGACATACACAATACTTAGAAGTTTGTCTCAAGATACAAGATGTGAGTTCTACTATTGGATTGTTTTCGATCTTTCAAAAAATGACAAGCGAGTCAAAGTAACTCAGGGGCTTGCAAGAAAAGAGAGAAAAATGTACTAAACAGTTCCTTCAATCAAACGACAACACTCCGTCAACACCATACAATTAGAGCCTGACTTGCTCTCCTTTGCTGTATACCCGTAGTGGGGAAGTTCCTATTTTGCGCAGACAGCAAAAGGGGCAGAGTTGTCTAAGACGGACTCTACCTCCCTGAAAATGTGACTTTTTCCAATTCATCACAATATGGAACCCTCTGAAAGAGACCGTTCTGCAGGAAAATTACTAGAAAGCGTTTAAGAGCTGTTTTGCCTTTGCTCGAGAGGCACATTCCCATAAAACACTCAAATTTCAAAAACTGTGAGTAAAACCCCTTTCCAAAGTTATTGCATCTGGAAGGTAAAAGCTCAGAGGGGTGGATACTACCTTTGAAAGCCTTTGAACGGCTCCGTAACTTACATTTTCGTTTCCAACCTTCGACGTCAAGGAGCTGGACATTGAGTCGGAGCCAAGCGAGTCTGAGCTGGCATTGTGAAGATTACAAGAGTCAGAATTTAGTAACTCGCTGCTCATTGTTTTCCTATCCATGATGAGAACTTGGCATTTGTAGAGGCACAGGGCGTCAACAAAAGGAACTAAAGTAATTACACCACACAAAAAACTAGAGTTAGTTAGGGCTGACACAATTAAGCTAAGTGATTTATTGCTGACTATGAGATAAAACCGTAGAGATGCATCGCGACATTAATAGGAGAAAATAGTAAATAAAATTTTATCAGGTATCAGCAATATTATCAAAAAGTCAACATTACAAACAAACAATGAAACATAACCTCAAGGCACGTTTCACATTCAAAATTCCCAGTACCGTTCCTAGCTTCGGATTTGTCTAAAATCCGAATTCCTCATAACGGAATAACGAGAACGAAACCGCGCCTTTATTTGAATTTACGGGCTTCAACCATCGACCGCTTTTCAAGCAAAGCAAGTTAGGCGCAGGTAATTAATTAAGGCTAATGTAATTAATGGGCTTTGCATGTATGGAAACTATGCCGCTGAGCTTTACTAGAAAACTTTCCTCTACTGCTCAAGTAATGACTGAGCTTTACCGGGAAATTTTTCTATTGCTAGCTGGGATTCACAAGAATATTTTCTGTGCTTTTAAAAACTGGTCCTCGTTAAGTCAATAATGCAGCCGGGCTGGAAAACGTCCTATGAGGCTTCGGACGCAGCCAAATTTCCTTAGATTATCAAAATACGTAATTTTGGGGACACTTGCGAATATTTTTCTTACAATTTTTCAGAGACTTTCATTCGGAATTCATCAAACGGATCGATTTAGATGTTTCCAGGAATGGAAACCAGGGCCGGATTTAGGGGGTGACCACATGGGCCGCGGCCCATGGCGGCTTTAGGGGGCGGCAAATCTTGAAATTTTTTAAATGTAGGTATAAAAAAATCGGATTCAGAAAAAAAAATACAAACGAGAAAAGGCAACAAAATCTCTCATTTCCTGAGAGTATAGTCGTTTCTAATTTTGTCGTCTTTCGGTGATGCAAGAGACAGCACAGCACCTTTAATTGGTCGAGTTAAGAGAGGAACCAAACACACAATTACGCCTGGAACGACGCGGCGCAGAGAACAATGATGACGAGGACTTGAGATGAAAAGGAGAAGCCCCCGGCGCGGCGGTCGGCATGTAACAAATATTAGCGCCTACAAGACAGCATGAATACTTCACGCATTGCGTCAAATACAGTGCGTTCAGCAGCGGTCGGCGCGGCGTGAAACGCGTAGCGCCTACAAGACTGCATGGATACTTCACGCATTGCGTCAAATGCAGTGCGTTCAGCAGCGGTCGGCGTGAAACGCATAGCGCCTACAAGACTGAAGGAATACTTCAAGTGATCAGCGCGGCGCGGCGGCGGAATTTAACCATCTATGGCAATAGCGTTACGAATTCGTAACAACTTATTTTCAGGGTTTTTAAAAAAATTGAGTCTCTCTCCTGTGCCTTAATTTTGCAAAATTTCATTAGTTTTTTCTTTTTTTGAAAAATTGATTCCCTTAACTTTAGAATTTTGAAAAAAAATTTGGTACTCTCTTTTTTTTATGCAAACTACAAAATAGATTAGTGTCCCCTAAAATCTGAGATTCAAAATTAATTCATGCCATAGAGGGTTAAAATTATTAAACCGCATTTATGTTTGTTCTTTCATAATTTTTTCGTTCATGTCTTAGAGATGGAAGGCCTTGCTCACACAGAGGTAGGTTTACGAAACTTAACCTTCGCGCAAAGTTCCGTGAGATCATTCCCTTTTTTCTCTCTTTTTCTAAAGAAATCATAAGGTTGAAAAATTCCAATGACGCGGAGAGCTAGGTAACAGTTTTCTATGTTCTTCATGCACTATCTACTGACGTGTATCGCGTAATTTAAAACGCGTTTGTAAGTATACCATTCGATTTTGCAAGATTGTTGGTTTTCTTGCCAATTTTTTTTTCTTCTCCTTTTTTAAACTTTGCAGACGAATCTACCGATTCCTGCGAATAACAGTTAAATTGGGCAAGCACAATGGGAAGCAAGAATAAGTATTCTAAACTTCTGTCAAAATATTAACTACGTTTTCTCAAAACATTACATCCGAAGGACTTCGGTGATAGTCAAACCTGCCGGGCTAAGGAAAAACGCCATTTATACAATCGCACGTTGCCAGATTTCCCCTCTTAAATTTTGAAGTTTTAAGAAATATTATATGAGTATTTCTACTTTAAATTTTTCGATGCTTCAGATCATATTGCGAAGGGAATTTGCTGGAAACTTGAACGAAAAGTGTTCATAAATTTTAATCAAAAAGTTATGCTTTATCTGAGGAAATTTGACAACGTGCGAAGGTTCATAAGGGGTTCTTCCTTACCATGGCAAAAAAGCTAATGCATCTTTTTTTCTATATACCATAGCAAAACACGCATTGGGTGAACGTTGAAATTCCAGCGACTTTCTCCTGGTATCTTTACTCGAATGAAAGAGAGCAGGGAACTGCACAAATAAATTTCATTTACTGACAAGTGAAAATTCGTTTTCCATGCAATTTCAGCAGTTTTCCAGGGGCTGCGTATGCAACCTGAAAATTCGATAGGAGACTTTGTGATACGCATGATTCTTTTTTTTTCTAAAATTTAAAAAATAAGATTTTACGGCTTTAATGCGCGTTTCACTGCATACTGAATTAATTGTAAAATTTTTAAAAAAAATCGTGAAATTTCATTGCTTTTTTTTAAATAAAGAAAATATTTTTTTTAAAAAAGAAAAATTACTGACATTTCCTTCAGAAAAAAGCCAAAAATAGGAAAAAAATAGAAATTCCCTGACGGACGGAAATAATAATTCCCTGACAAAAAGGGATTATATTCCTAATATTTCGACACGGCTGAGCGGATTAGATGTAAGTAAGAATCCTTTCATGTTTCAGGAGAATAATGTAATATAAATAGAGAAAAATATATGATACCTAAACTTATGACAGATATTTTTGCCTCATTTTTGAAATTTAAAAGACACCAGGCGAAATTCTGGTAGAAATTTTGGTATAGATTTCATTTTTTTGAAACTTGATTCATCATCACTTTCGACGACAAAAAAAAAAAAAAAAATCAGTGTTTTTCGATTTCCCTGACACGAAAATCGCTTGCAAAATAAAATTCCCTGACACCAATTTTTTTACGTTTTCTTTCATTTCTCTGACACAAAATAAATTCCCTGACATTTCCTGGTAACTAGACACCCTGGAGTTTCATGAAATTTTGCATCTCTGGAAGCGAGGGAACGCAACTATATTCGAGTAGGTAGTAATTAGAGGAAACATTCAATCAAATTTTAAAAATAACGTTTATTTTAAAAATAATGATAAAACGATCTAACAATTTTAAAAGACATAATACAGAGAAAAACATCACGTGAGCACGGAGAAGTGAACTTGGGCTGACGCTCATACGCAACAGAGTTTTTTGGGCTAAGTTTTGAAAAATAAATTAAAATAATTATAAAACTAAATGGAAATTATAACTTTTGAGACGATCGGGAAATCAGCCACGGAATATTTCAGGAATGTTACGATTTGAGTTTCAGAAAAACAGCATATGAGGACTTATATGAAACAATGGCGGATGTGAAAAATTACCTTTTCGAACTTTCGAAGAGACTTTTTTGGCATCAAGAGAATTTTCAGAAAATACCTGAGATGTGATCTTCGAGAGCTGTACATGAAGTCAGAGCCAAACATACAACATTTTTGTATGACCAAAACAGTTTTTTGAGCGTTTTTCTAAAAGGAATTTTTTTACATCAGCCATTGTTACATATAAAGCCTCATATGTTAATGTTTCATGATTGAGTACAGGCACAAGATATGTATGTTACGATGTATTCACACGGAGTAAAAATCTTGATTGGAGCCACACCGTTGCAACCCGGTTTGGTGCGTTAACCAACGGCGAGGTGTGAATGATGGATACTCGGCAGCTATGGTAAAGAAACTATTATTATTAAGGTGTTCGTTGCGAATACCCTGTTTATCGATCCTTTCCCATGGGTTTAAATGGCAGATCAATCGATATATCGCAAAGCACGTCACGTGATCACGTCACTGGTTACGTGTGTCAAAAACGGACACGGAGCTCGATGACTGGCACGAGGAAAAATCACAATCTCCATAAATTTTCCTCTTCACCATATCAAATTAGAATAAAAAAAGGTATCGATCAGTCAGTAAGGCAACTAGTAATCAGCAGTGGTGTGGCGTGGTTTGCGATAGATCGATTGATCTGACATTTACACCTGTGCAAAAGGATCGATAAGCAAGGTGTCCGCAACGAACACCTTAATAATCGATTCTTTACCATAGCTTCAAATGGAAAAACACCGATAATCGATCATTCACTCGTTACTGGTAATCAGAGTTAAAAACAAGGAGGATTGAAGCTGCATTTACATGTAAAAGGTAAAAGTGATCAAATAACTAAGTGCAGTAAGTACGTTAAAATAGATCAATTTATATATACAGTAAAATAAAATAGCGGTGTGGTAAAACTCGACCGATACCTGATTTGATAAAAACAAGATTTGAAAATTCTACAAAAAAGAAACCGGTTGAACGAATTACTGACTATATGAAGTTGAGTTCACATATCCATGCTCATTCGTAATCACAATTAAAAGCAAACGAAAAACTCTAAATACATGAATAAATGTACGGATGAATTACTGAATGAGTAAAGAAATCGATAAAATTACCCAGGTACAAGAGTGAAAACCACGTCAAACCGTAAAACTAATAAAAAACGATAAAGCTTTACAATGCCATACACGAAAAACCGCACTAATAATTAAAATACTGCTTACTTATACGATACAGATCTTTGTAAGATTTTTAGGAATGTAAATCAAGCATTTTCAGGAAATTAGGAATGTTCGCCTACTTCTCTTCTCACGTGACAATTTTGACGATGGAAATGTGATAAGAGAGAGGGAGACAAAACTGACTGCTTTGTCAGAACTTTTTTAATATCATGCCTAAATTTAGAATAAAAAGAACAGAATGTTACAAAGTAGGCAAATGACTCTATACAATTAATAGGTTTTTTTCTTTGCAATTGAAATACATGGACAGGGGAAAGAAGGAAAAAATGAATAATACATTAGAAAGACATTACAGTGAAGGCACAAGTACCTAATGAAATAACTGGACGGGATTTGGTGTGATAAAAATCTTAAAGTCGTGGCCTCATGGCTCCTTACAATAAATGAAGATTCATGAGGCTAATTAACATTCTCAACTCAGTAAAACTCACTGCCTAAGTATGTTGGATTTGAATGAAAAAATAAAAACTTCCCTACACAAGGAAGCACTAGCTTAATGTTTCAACTCGGAAGGGAAGGCGGCAACATGGAAGTTGACAAAACCTTCCAAGCTCACTAGAACTTCATCAACTAGAGATCAGTACTGTCTCACTTTAGTGGAATGAAAATAAAAAAATGGCGCATCCAATAAACAGAGACCACAGTAATTTCGTTTTGGTGAAAATAAGCCAGTTTAGCGAGGCTGCTAATAACACAAAATTACCGATGAGAGCTAAGAGCAACGCGGTAAGAAATTCTTTTTCACTCAGTGCATCATGCAATACATTTTTTTATTAAGTTGAACACAGACAAAGGCACGTGAGAGCGGTTGAACAGTTTTACTAAACACATAAAACTTTGAAGATTGTATCCGCTGATTTAAATTATGATAAGTCGCACTGAAAAAAATAAAGAGGCAATACGAGTGGTTGATAAGCGCAACGATTTTCGATTCCGAGAACTGGTTAATGGTTATGGTCGAAAATTGCAATAATCGGACGAAAAAGGACAGGTTTTTTTGCAAGAAAAAGTTCGATACTTTTTTCTCAGACAATTTCCTATTTTTATTTCTTCGAATCAAGGTTTTTCCTATGCTTCTTTTAAACTAGGCGTGGAGCGGGTTCGTTATTGTTAAACTCAAAAGGTGAATTTTCGCAAATGGGTATGATTAAAGCGTTTAACTTACTGGCAACCTCTATCACAACAAAACGAAAATTTCCTTCGGGCGATGGTGCACCTACAACATTTGGACTGCATTTTGCAATTTGGAACTATAAATTCTGGCTCTTGTGGAAAAACACTTATGTGCATAGAGAAACTAATGGCACATGCGTTGTTTTTAAACCGGGCTAGAATTTATAGTTCCTAATTGCAGAATGTAGTCCATTCGGTTTTCATGCTGGCAGCATTGACGACCAAATTAAAAATTCTCGACCCACTTCCCGAGGTGGGTTGAGAGGTGGGATGCAAACGTTGACAAAAACTCATCTATGAACTGAATTTAAGAGTTCTTGACTTCAGCAGAGCGTTTTTCTCCATTGCTTGGCAACCCTGCCGATCTGGTTGAAAAAGTCGACCGAAAATCCTCTCGCAAAAATTCGCCCGAAATCAGCCGATATATACGACACTAGTTCAACCACAAACGGATCCTGCGCGGCAAATCGTATCAAGATAAAGCGATCGTAATCACGACACATTCTGGTCTCTGATTTCCCGAACCAGGCCATTTCCTGAGCGGAAACTTGACCTAAAATGTTCCCTCTCCTACAGGAAAGGTTCCGTCCAATATTTAATCGTCGGCCCTCCGTTGATGGAGGTGGCCGTGGAGCAGCGTTGGAAGAGCCCGACGTTATTGGACTTGTTAACGTTGTTGACTTTATTCCTATGCTTCACATCTTTGGGCTTCATCACGTGCTTATGGTTGCTGAACATCCGACTCGGAGTCATGATGGACTTCTGACTCAGACCCGTCGCCTCGAGGAAGTTCTCGTAGGTTGCGCCCCCGGTTCCATCTTCCGGCGGATTGCCCAAAACTTCGGCACCCTCCGCCGAGATCCGCGAGCTGTCCGACGTGGACTTGTTGCTGTCCACCGACTCCATATCGCAATCCTCCAGACAAAACTCCTCGAAGTTCTGCGACAGATCCATCTCTTTGGCGAGCTCCTTCGTCTTCGGGGAGACTTTGGTGATGTTCTCGAACTTCTTCACCATCTGGGACACGCTGGACGGCACCTGCTTGTCGCTTTTCGGCGAGTGGTACATGTTCGGTAACAAGTTCAGGAGGTCCGATTTGCTCTCGTTGCTGTTCGTCAGATCCTCCAGGAGCTTATCGGCGCAGAGCTGTTCCCACGGCTGCTCCTCCTTCGTCGAGTTGTCGTTGCTCCCGGGCTGGTAGTGCGACGTCATCAGCTCGTCGACGTAGTCGTCGTCGTGGCCGGAGAGCGCCGAGTTGGATATGACGTAGAGCTCGTCGTTGGGCGAGGGCGGTTTCGGGAACGGGGAGTCGGGGTTGTTGATGGCCTCCAAGACCGAGCTGATCTTTTCGTTGTGCTCGATCCTGATGGGCTGGGCCAGCTTCTGGCCTCCCGGCTCCGGCGAGGTTATGAACGGGTTCGTGCTGATCGAGGAGTTGAACGAGATTTTCGGCTTGCTCTTCAGGAGACACTGCGGTTTCGGCGGTAGAGCCGGTGGCAGTTTCACACTCTTGCAGTTCGACATGATTCTCGGAGGGGTAAAGAGCTTCGACTGAAGCGGGTAGAGGAATTTCTCATCGTTGGATTTGAAGGAGGGTGAAGTTTTGAAAATCGGCTCCGAGTTTTGAGTCTGTCTCGGGCTTGAGCTGGGCTTCAACGACTCTTGACTCGCCTGCCTCTGCTCTTGTAGATTATCTCTAGCCTCCAGGTAATCTTCCTCGTCTCGGAGGAGTATTTGGTTGACGCACTTGAGGACTGGGTTGTTCTGGTAGTACTCGTCGATCCGGTCGTTCTCCGACCCGATTTTCACCTCTTGGATGAGGGTCCTCGGCGATTGGCTGATCTTGAACGGGGTCGGCGGCTCGAGGATCCCCGGAGACTCCGGGACGATCGTCCGGTCTCCCGAGTCGATCGAGTCGTTGGGCTCCACGTTGCTCTTGATGAGGTCGAAGCTGTTGATCTCGTTCTTGAACTCGACGTCGCTGTCGCTCCTCGACGAGGCGTTGCCGAAGGACTCGAGCGAGTTTTGGTTGAACTCGTACGAGTCGAAGTTGTCCATGATGTTGGAGTCGTTCGGGAAATAGATACAGTCCGTGTCGAAAGTCACGCGGGGCTTCTTATGGTCTTCGTGCGGGTCGTTTTTCGTCGGCGAGACTATGATGGAAGTTATGAGGTCGGGCTTCGTGTCGAAGAACTTCTTGGCGTCGGTCGTGTCGAAGAACTTCTTAGCGTCGGTCGTGTCGTTGTCGAGCCTCAGCTCCGTGGGTGGAGCCGGGAGGGGCGACGTCTGAGACTCTACGCTGATCCGTTGGGTACCGCACGGGACTTTCTCGCTCGATGCGCCGGCTCTGCGGAGCCTTTCGATCTCCCGCTGCTGCTCGGCGATGACGTTGTCCTTCTCGAGGAGTTGCTGTCGTATCGCCCGCTGCTCCCGCCGGAGCCGGGCCTCGAGGTTGTACAGCGATCGTAAGACACCCGAAAGTTGCCGGTCGCGGAGCTGCTTCTCCGCCTGTGCCTCTTTCTCTTTGTCTTGCATCTTCTTCACGAGGGCGCTGATGATCTGATGGCACCGGATCGTCTGTCGACGGAGGCTCATCCGGGCGGAAATCAGCTCCTCCTCCAGGCTCCGCTCCATGCTCATCTGCAACAGAAATACAAAACGACGTCAGTTAATTAGTTGAGTTGAACGAGGGGACATGGCACTGAAAAAAAGTTTCCACTAGGGGGTGAAGTCAGATCTGATAAAAGCAAATTTTTCTTAAAATGTTTTTAGATGCGGTTACCTACACTCACCCTTCACCCAACTCAGTGGTTGTGTGTGCCCCCCCCCCACCCCCCCTCGTCATCGTCATTAATCGTCAGGCATTTATGCTTGCTTCAGTATTTCTAATACTCATACAGCATCCCCCTAACTCGAGGTTAGGCGGTGTATAAACACCCCGTGCGTTCTAGGCTCAGGAGCCGATAGTTCCAGGGCTGACTAGTTCCAGGTGCTGGAGCAGTAGTTTTGTCTGTTCTGGGTGCTAGACCCGGAACATTTGGCCTCTGAGCCCTGAACGCGGACGGTATGTCCATGTAGCCTGTAAGTACGGATTCCGCAGCCGGAGTTGTCTTTTTCAGTGTGAGGGAACAAAAAATATTTGCCGAAAAACGTTGTCGGGGGGTGCTTCTGCCGATTCTCGTTGCTCATTAGCTATGGACAAGGGAGAAAAAGAAATACAGCGCGATCCTATTGGTTGAAACGGGTGGTTGTTATAGACTAGCTGGAAAATGATGGACTAACTATTAGGTGTCGCGTGGGTTACCTTCAGTTAGTCTATTATCTTCTTCTTCCATTGCAATCACCAGTTTCTACCAAAAAGATAGCTTATTTTTCCCTATGTATTCTTTGTCTAGGTATAGCTTTTTACAATTTAAATAATTAGCCCACAGGAGTCAAAAAAATCCTGAGACGCCCTGTTTCCCGCTATCCGATGATTTTTCTACGAGATTTAATTACTCAATATATTCTCGAAAGTATTCTTACTTTCCATCAATTCTCCCTTTATGCAGATTTTACCTACCTACGTAATATTCGTGGAAAACCGACATCTTCTCATAAAGATTCCTCTAATAATCCGATGCGCTTCACATTTACTACAATTTGGGTTTTGATGGAGAAGTTTGGGATTAGGCCTGTTTCTTCTATTCACGGCAGCCACCATTTTTGTCACATTATTTGAGCTTACTTTTGGACCCATTGAAAGCAAAAGAGGATAAATTTTCTTCAAAGACAGCCTGCTGATCTTTATTACGTACTATAAAGTAGCTGCGCCGCGTGAAAAAAACACACAGTTGCATGGCATTTTAGCAGAGCGGAAGCTGAGTTTTTCGTGGGTAACAATTTACGATGAAAAATCCAAAAAGTTCATTAAAAGTAAAAAAGACATATTGCGCCGCATCGCTTGAAAACTAGTTCACTGCTAGTTCGCCTTCAAATTTGGCGATGCAACCCAACCCTATGCCGAAGTTAATCAAGTTGCATCCACCGATTAGCTGTATTCTGCCATTCTAAGGAAAAACGCTGTATGAACATTTGAACTTTACGAAACATCTTTCGATGAGATAATATTTTTAAGGAAAGTAATAAATATTTTTCTGTGAAAGTTTCAGATCATTTACATCAAATTCCGAACAAACTTCTCCGTAAAATCGGAGAAAAATAGTAATACATTTCCTTCAAAATCTATGTTTTTTCAAGGCAAATGGCAACAGACAAAAGATCATACATATGGCGTTTCTCCTTAGCAAAGCAGCACAAATTTCATGCATAAATTACAAATCCTCCTCCTCGCGGTTCAACATGAGCATAGGCGCCTACAAACCTGACGGGATACTTCACGCGTTGCGCAATGCGTGAAGTGTCCCGTTAGGTTTGTAGGCGCCAGTGCGCGTTCTGCACTGCTAACACGCCGCTCCGCACTGTGTTAGGCTCTTATATTTAAACTCGCGGAGTCAGCGTTTTTCAACTCATGATTTTGAAATTTTTGCACTCTCTGCATTGATTATTTCCTTTTAAACTGATGAAAAAGAAATATGTACTACTGGAAAATATAATGTGTTTTTTGTAAATATAATAGTCGTTCCGTGTCAAATTTAACGATTTCCAAAGTATTCAAATTTATTATTTTATGTTTTGGGCTTTTACTGTGCTGCAGCGTGGTGTAAGCGCATCTAAACTCTCAAAATTGGACGTATTTGACTCAAGAAGGTCGATGTGCAAATAAGTTAAAAACAAAAAATTGCGTGCTTCTTAGTTTTCCTCCTCTTTTATTAATTTTTGTATGGTTTTTTTCATTACAACTACGGCTCATTGAGATTCATATCGATGCCATTGCTTGGAAAAGGTTTTACAAATATTTACCACGTTTTAAAAATGTAAATGTTTTTAAAATGAAGTAATGAATTTCATTAAAAAAAAAAAAGAATATGCATTGAAGGCATATTTTATACCGGAAAATTCAAGGATAGAAATGAAACCGAGTATTTACCAAAGAAAATTTGAAAAGATGAATCAAAAGAAGAAATTAACATTTCATTTAAAATATGAGTTACGATAACAACACTTCATTATCTCTTAATTTCCTCATTTCGATATTGTCAATATAATTTTACACACGGACTAAAATATGACGCTTGAATTTGATTTTAGTGGACTTTAAATTTGTGGACTTAACTTAGTGGACGTTTAAGTAATGGACTTAACAATAGTGTGGACGAAAAGTCTGTGGACGTAAAAAAATTGGACATAAAGTCCGTATACCGATCGACATCGATACATTCTCGCTTGTTTGATGTATCAAATACGATCCATACAAGCATTTTAATATAACAATAGCTTTAAAAAAGGGATATCCGAGTCAAGAGGGAATGTTTCCAACCTACCAGAACGATACAAGGCAAAACTTTCACAGAAAAAACAGCCAAGTAATGAAAAAAAAAAACCAAATTTCTCATGGAAAGCATTGCCTATAGTATCTTTAAAACTCTCCCAGAATCCCTCAGGATACTACACTGGAAAAAAAAACCACATTGGATCTAGAGTCCAGACTCTTGAAAACATTGACAAGAAAAAATACTCTTGATTCAATCGGATTTCTGCTTGAATCAAAACGAGATCCGCTTCAATTAAGAGGCTTGGTTCTCGATTTAAGCTAGATTCTGACTGAATCAAAAGTACTTTTTCTTGTCGATGTTTTTAAGAGTCTGGACTCTAGATCCAATGTGTGTGTGTTTTTTTTTTTTTTTCCAGTATACTGAAAAATGAGGGATCGAAAAACTTTGGTATTGCTCTGAAAGAAACACTTATAAACTGTCCTGAATAGACATCTAAAGACTTTATAGAACGATCTTTCAAAACCAGATAATCGAACCTCTTTTGTAATATGATTAATTTTATTTACATTTTTCTCCAAGATATGTACAATGTAAATACTATATTCCTTTACAATGTAAATATGACGTGTATCTAGCCTCAAAAAGGCTCCAGTATAAATAAAACATTTTCAATTTCTCCTCCTGCAAAAATTCGGCTCATTTCTCGCATATCGTAGGAGCACGGATGTAGAGTCCCTTTATATTGAGAGTCAAGACAACACCCCTCATGGAGTCACAAACGGGAATAAAGATTACAGAAATTGAACGTTCTTTGTAATCTTTGATCGGCCTATTCTTAAATTCCTATCTCCGTTCCTTCTCTCGTTCCGTTTGTTCCTTGCCGAACCCGTGATTCCCTGGTCCATTCCAGATTATAATCTTTGCAATCGGTGAAAATGTAATCTTTATTCCCGTTTGTGACACTGTGAAGGCCTAAAATACGGGAACCAATCAGAAATGGATTCACATTGTCTTGACTCTCACGGGATAAAGGGACTTGATAAAGGGACTCTACACGGATGGGGTCTCTCACGATATGCGAATACGCAGGACTCGTGTGTATGTGTGAGTGTGTGGGAGTGAGAGTGACGCAAGTTTCCGGTTCGTCCGGTCCGTGACACCCGCGCCGCGCCACGGTTCGGCTTTCCATTCAATCAACTCGAGCAGACTCGGTCTCGTGTCCTCCGTGCGACGCTTTTTCGCCGAAATAATGGGCGCGATAGGCGATAGGCGCCAGACAAAAACAACCCGCATTCGGCTCCGGAAAAAACGAAGGAAAAAACAACGAGCGACCCAAGTCGACCGTGACATTGCCGAGCTCCGAGACTCCGACACATGCAATCAGGCCCGTCTACTTGTTCTCTAAGGACACCGGCTGGCTGGTTGTTAAAATTGATAGACAAAGCTATGGACAAAGAGGACAAAAAGGATACGGAGGGATTCTATTGGTGGAAGCGGGTGGTCGCAATAGACAAAGAAAGTAAATAGTAGACTAACTAACGGAAACCTATGAGAAACCCCTGAAGGTTAGTCCATCATTTTCTCCCTTTTAGTCTATAGGAACCAACCATTTCATCCAGTAGGATCGCTCCATACTCCTTATGCCTTCTTTGTCTATCGCGTTATCTATCAATTTTAACAATCAGCCCGCGGGGCTTTTTGGTGTTCATCGTATTTTCCGGATTTCGAATTTCTTGTGTATTCCTTGATTTACCCTTCACTAAAAAAAAATTTTCCTTAGGATATGTAACTTTAGGATATTTTGACTTAAAGCGTCGTATTTTGTCGACAAAATTTGGTTTTCTGGCGTTAAATCCAATTGTCTTTAGTTGAAGCAACGTTGTTTTGCAATCGTTGAGTTTAAGTTTAAAAAGCGATAGCAAAACAACGTTTCTTTAGTTAAAAAAAATCAAACTTTGCCGGTAAGAAACGAAGCTTTAAGTCAGAATAATGTATCAAGAAGAAATTTTTTTCGGTGTTTGAATTTTCCGCAGGTGTGCGCGGAAGTATTAAAGACAAGATCCTGTCCAGACGACGGAAATGATCAACTTTTGCCTGTCACTGCTTTTACATGATTCCTATCATTTCTGAATTTTTAAATTCCCTGACTTTTCTCTGACCAGAAATTCCGGACTAGTAGACACTCTGGCTCAAAAGATATCGAGATTGAGAGGCATCGACTTTAACCTTCATTGTGTTTTTCCCTTGTTTTTAGAGAGACCTCAAAATTTATTAAAAGCGGGGCCTGGTATAGACTAATGAACAGACCAAATTTGAGGAACTTCCAGGAGTAGTGCAAAATAAAGTTTTCACGACAAGCTACTTAATAAGTATTGCTGAAGAAATGATACATCGTGCTGAAATTCCGACTTCACCCTGATTTTTCTGGCCCTGGAGCCCTCTATTTTGTCGAATAAAATCCTCAAAATAAAAGCAATCCTTAATTTACTTTAATTAAGACTCGGTATTGATCTCGTCCCTTGCGCTCAGGCTGCAAGTGTGAGTTCTCTGGGTTAGCTCTCCATTATTACGACCTCAGTTATATTCTGTTTACACTGTCACTATGGCAACAGACAGGGTCAAGAGCTAATATGATGCCTCCGATTGGATCTTGCATGCTCGCTGTTCTAACCTTGAATTTGTCAGTTGAAAGTTTGAGGGGTAGGTGCTCGCTGACGAGAGGGTTCGGGCTGGAATGGAAAGTAGATTGTGAGGATGAAAATATGAAGTGGTTCGGGATTAGATCTAAAGATCCCGGATATAGCTTCTTTAAGTAAAAAAGAGATATACTTATGGCGTACAATGATGTCTACTAAAACCGGCTGGCAAAACAACAGTCCCTTTTCAGTATTTTCGCATACAATTCAGTGCCTCCTCAACACAAAACACACGGTGTCTACTAAAACAGGCTGGCAAAAAGTCAGTGCTGTTTCAGTACCTTTTCAGTACATTGCAAAGAAATACAGTGCTTCCTCAACAGAGAAATTCAGTACTCCATTTGACAAAATTTGGAAATTTTCGCTCGAATTGTAACAAAAATGACGTGAATACAAAATTTCATTGGTGGCTTGAAGATTAACTGACTGCAAAATCGTGATCTTACAGGCAAATACTCCTCTAATAAGAATCTACGCGCAGGCTGAGTTTGCTACTTTTCAGATTTTATTAAAAAACACGCATGGTATGAAGAAAAAAAATTCCGGACCTTCTTGCGGAATTTTCGCATTTTTCAGTACTTCTAAACCGCCCTTAAAAATCAGTAATATTTCCAGATTAGTAGACATCATGAAAACAGAACTCCCCTACGGGACGTAACATAAAAAAAGCTAGCATGTTCAGAATTGTTAAATCCAAAGTTCCTCTTAGAGCTTTTTACCTAATGGAAGAAAAATATGAAAACACTCACGAATTGAAGATTTCTAAACGACCCTGGGCCACCATGTCTTACCTGAAACAAACAGAAAAAAATCTTTAATTTTATGCTTTCATTTACATTTTATACCTGATGTTTTTATGAAAATATATTCTCTCCTTACCGAAGAGATGAGAAAATGAAAATTATATAGTTCAGTGTCAGTTCCATCACCGCTAGTTAAGATAATCACCCATCCTCTGTCCCTCCAGGCCACACGTGATAAGAAAGTGCGGCGCGAGATCTCCAAGTGCATAACGTCGCAGGCAAATAGTAAAATCAGGCATTTTGTCAAATGTCTAGGGAAACAGTCAAATTATATTCTTCCTTAGAGTGGGATTGGTTTTTTTCCCAAGTTCAGATAAAATAAATACATTGCTCCTGTAAGAGAGAATTTTTTGTAAAAGTGTGCATTAAACTATAGTGTTTTGGACGATTTTCAGCTGCTGAGAGAACATTTATCTAAAGATTTTCAGCATATCATAGAGTACAGAATTTTTAAATTTTAACATCTAAATATATAAGAAGCATTTGAAGAGGAAGAAACAGAGGGTTCGTAGATTTGATGAGTTATTTTTCTCAAAATAATGAGAATTCGTGAGCTCTTCGCCTTAAATTGGCAAAAGTTCGTAAACTAACAAAATTTGACTGTATGTCGAGGCATTTGATAAAATGCCTGATAGGAATAATTGCATCGTGTCGTGCGAAAACCGCTAATGCCCATTTTTTCAGCTTTAAGTTTTTTTAATGTAAATAATATAATACTTTTCAAGCGTTGCAAACAGGAAAGTGGTACCAATACTAGTTTAGGGATTTAGGATAACCCTAAATCAAGCACTAACCCCACTTTCATAGTTGCATTTAACTCTGAAAAGTACTATCAACCCAAAAAAGCTCAAGATTGGAACTACGGACATAAGCGGTTTTCGTGCGACACGATTCAATTGCCTACAACACATAGATACTGACCTCCAGTTAATTTACGAGGTTTTACTGTGTTCTACAGTGGCGTGATGTGCTTCGCTATGAATCGATTGATCTACCATTTAAACCTTTGATTTTTCAATTGATTCATTTCTAGGATACGACGATTTCAATGGTCAACTTGCTTTGTTATACATAGATTGCATTGCATTTTGCAAAGAGGAACCAAGATCATTCCAATGTCGCTACGATTGTGCAACTTGGTTCACCTTACAAATATAAACTGATCATTTAAGCAATACTCATCTTTCCTGTCAATAAAATATACATTCATAACGAATATTACCTTAGTAAATTCAATTTTTTGCGTGATTTCAGTAATCGTATTGCACAGAATGTCAATGGGCCTGTTGCAAACTTTTGCTAGAGCAAAAATAAGAGTTGTTTCTTGTAGATAATGCCTCAAAAGTCACGATGAGCGCATCGGCAAAGTCTGAAATGCACTCATAACTTCACAATCTGCGTAAGAAATTTGCGATTTTTTAAGCTTCCCGCTTCAAAAACGATACTACGGCAAAGGTGAACATTTTGTTAGAGGAGTCGCTCCATCGTCGGCGATATTCATCATGGCCGACGCTTGCGCGCAGTTCCGCGCGTAATTCGAGGAGAGTTCAAGGTCAATCAATTCGGGCGTGGAAAATATGAACGTTAACACACCGATTGTTATCTGGTCTAATCCAGTTCAGGTGTTATCTCGTCCCATCAAACGTGTTTTGGCGGATTGGCGTCGGCCATGATGATTATTGCCGACGATGGAACGACTCCTCTTACAAAATGTTCACCTGTGCCGTAGTATCGCTTTTGAAGCGGGAAGCTCAAAAAACCGCAAATTTCTTACGCAGACTGTGAAGTTATGAGTGCATTTCAGACTTTGCCGATGCGCTCATCGTGATTTTTGAGGCATTATCTATAAGAAACAACTCTTATTTTTGCTCTAGCAAAAGTTTGCAACAGGCCCATTGTATAATCTTAGCAACGTTGAAATGCTCTTGGTTCCTTTTTGCAAAATGCAATCCGATTGATCTACCATTTAAACCTATGATTTTTAAATTGATTCATTTCTATGATAAGACAATATCAATGGCCAAGCTGCTGAGGTTGGAGGTTGGGCATTTTCCGCGGGCAACGTCGCGAAAATCCTTGGATTCCAGGCTAGCGCGGCAATGGTCCGTCGGCGGGGCCTGGGCGCTTTCACCGGGCATTTCCCTCCAGCTGCGACGACAACGTCGACAACACGACGACGACGACGTGTAATAACGAGCGAAAATGTTGACGGCTCGTCCCCGCGCGTCTTGGATAAGTGACGAATGTTACGCGTCCGTCAATGAAAGTTGCGTTTAATTTCCCTTCCTCCCCCTCCCCGCCCCCCCGCCCTCCCGGATCTCGTAACGAGCCGACACGCTTCCACAGAGGCGACAACAGCCACCAGCTCCAGGCTCAGCCTCGGCCAATAGGCTCGTGTATTCTGTCGTGCTCAGGAAAAACGCCGTATGAACCTTCAGACGCTGCCAGATTTCCTTCACTGAAAGCCAAATTTACTAGTAAAATTTTGAATATTTTCCCCCAAAATGTTCGAAAAGTTTGTACGCAATTGAATCTAAAATATCTGAAAATTTCAAGGGAAAATATGCACGAATGTCGTCACAAATGCATGTTTTATCAAGGGCAATGTGGCAACTTTCGAAAGTTCATACGGCGTTATTCCTCAGCACGGCAGTATTTCTGTCGTGCAGAGGAAAACTAGTGTCCTGAAGCGCTTCACCTTATTGGCTATGAGGACTTATCTGTAACAATAGCGGATGTGAAAAATTACCTTTTCGAAACACATTAAAAAAACTGTTTTGGCATCGAGAAAATTTTGAGAAAATACTTGAGATGTGATCTTTGAGATCTGTACATTATGCCAGAGCCAAACATATTAAATTTTTGTGGGAACAAAACAGTTTTTTAAGCGTGTTTCGAAAACGTAATTTTTCACATCCGCTTTTGTTACAGATAAGTCCTCATATACTTGATCCTGTTTCCAGACATGGTTGGAATATAAGTTCCCAGGCCCCAATTTCTAGATAGTTTGACGGTTATTTAGATATTTAACTTGTACAGTATATTCATATTTCGAACAATTACACATTTTGCAAATTGCCAAAAGGTAGGTATCAATTCTCCTGTATTTTAAAACCTGACTGGAGCTCATTGAGCTTTTCCAATGAATCCTCAAAGGCTTTAAACTGTAAATGTATCAATGGGTCCTTCTCAATTTTGTTGAGTAGGAAAATTTCCAGATAGTAATCGGAAAATGAGTGCTGGAAAACAAAATAAAAACTGTACTTGGAACTAGAATTTTCCAGAAGCTTCGTGCTTGCATCCCTGCAGTCTGCGCCTGTCAAGAACGTGCGACACGTGTAGGTTTCCATAATTTGAAAGATGAAATAGTTTAGCTATCCAGCCAAGGCACAAAGAAAACGGTCAATTGACAGCGTCATATCATTACATGATCCCGCATAATAGTTTCAGCTAGGTCTCACTTCCCCCTTCCTCTATCATAAAAAGAACGGGTGTCAATGGGGGTTTGCAACTTAGCACTTACGGGACTTTCTCCTTCTTGAGCGAAATGAACATTCCGTTGCGCTCGTGAAGCACCAGGCCTCGGCGGAAAGTATTACATATTTTTCGTTATAATAAACTTCAACAACTAAAAAGCAAATAAAAGTAGACACGATTACTTTCAAAGTCAGATGTATCACTTTTTAACGCGGCCGCACAGTCCAACGCGATGAAGCGCTCTTTACGTCGAGTAAGTTTTTTCACATCAGCGAAATCTTTTCAAGTTCTGCCCTTTAAACACCGTCTCTAGAGCTTCCTCATCGAAGGAAAAATCCTTGTCGGTAAGTTGTCTTTTAAAGTTTTAAGGACCACTCGCTAAAATCACGATTAAAGATGCATAAACATCGCGACGTCAGGTTCAGATTGGATCGTTAGTCGTTACTTACAGGACAAAGTGAGACCCGATTGGCTAATCTTGAAATTGTAGATGAGCGAGGACAATCAGAATTGTTAGGCTGCAGGGATCTAGAAAATGATCTGCTTTCACGTAAGTTAGCTGCCAATTTTCCTAACAAAAAACGACCCACTTGATCGCTTTCATCACAAAAGCCGATTAAATTAACAGTTTTCTTCGCAAAAACTGATGCGCTTGATAATTTTCTTCACAAAAATTGAAAAAAGAAAAAAAAAGGAAAGAAATAGAGAAATAAACAAAATACAAACATTGACTACTTTCATAAAAAAGCGCTAGAGCGCCCTCATTTTCTGGACCCCCGTTAGGTCGACGTTTCAAAAGATCGATTTTTTAGACCAGACCCTTGAATCGAATAACGTACCTCTAAGGGAAGAGTACGGACAAGTTGAAATATGGGAGGTCTCATGGCCCAAAACGGCAGCCAACCTTCTAACACAAAAAATGTCACTGCAAATCTTCAGATTCCATTATAAAACCAAGATGGCCAAAAATGTTTATGATTGACCGTCCTTCCGCAAAATGAGTAAATTTATGCTAAAACTAAGTTAAATACGTGCTTTACAAATATGGAGTACATAGAGTCGTAATGTAAATTGGAGAGCTGGCGCCATGTTCTGCTCGACGAGTTCCGAGCCCGGTGTGCGGGTCACTTTTTCGATACATATTCGACCCAAAATGGCGGTGTGGAATACGTAGTAATTCCATGGCCGGGTCCCCGTGTATCGCAAAAAATCGATTATACACGGAGAAAAAAACTTCGTGCGTGGGACCCGAAGTTTAGGTCGTATGGATCTCTGAAGTTTTCAGATTGAGCATCTGAACACTTAAGGTCCAGCTGCTGAGGTTCGGATCATACATCTGAAACTTCAGTTCTTACACTTGAAGTACTTCGGTTTTCACATCCGAAAAACTTCGGTTCTCACATCCGAAGAACTTCGGTTCTTACATCTGAAGTACTTCAGGTGTAAGAACTGAAGTTTCAGATGTGTGGTCCGAACCTCGGCAGCTAGACCTAAAGTGTTCAGATGCTCAATCCGAAAACTTCAGAGATCCATGTGACCTAAACTTCGGGTCCCACGCACGAAGTTTTTTTCTCCGTGTATATCGAAAAAGTGACCCGGCGCCGCACAGGGGTCTCGAAATGCGGGACCTGAAAATTGCTTAAGTGGCGCCAGCTCTTCCACTTACATTACGACTCTACGCACTCTATGATTACAAACGAAGGGTCGTAACAATGGGCTTGTTGCAAACTTCAGCTACAGCAGAAGGAAGAGAAAGAAAATTTCTCATAAGCGCATTAGGAAAGTCTGGCATATACATTCCTGACGTCACAGTCTGAGAAAGCAATATGGGTTTTTTAAAGCTTCCCACCTCAAAACTATCAGTGCGGCACAGGTGAAAATTTCGTAAGAGGGGTCGTTCCATACAACCCTTGCTTACTGGGATGCAACACAGTATTCAACATGACTGACGCTTCCCTGCCTGCGCTAATCGTGAGGAAGCACCGTGTACTTTACCAACGCGAGGAAAATGTGAATATTAACACGCCAGTTGATAAAATTCCATCTCATCGCGCGTATTTAGACGGGTTGACGTCGGCCATGTTGAATATTGCACAACATTCTAGTGTGCGAGGGTTGGATGGAGCAAATCCTGAATGGGATCCCCTCTTCTCAGCGTTCTACAGCCAACTATAGACAGGGATTTAATGTCCTTAGACAACAGGGCGATAGTGACATCCATGCTCCAGATTTCAAATTCTCAGGGATTAAGGCCGAGTAGAATCTGTTTCTGCAGATCCACACGTTAGTTCCGTGGAAATTTCCGCCACCGGGGTTCGAACCCGGGACCTATTGGTCTAGCGTCAGACGCGCTGACCGCTAGGCCAACCTCCAAGATTAGCGACCAAGATGCAGGGTTGCCACAGAATTTGGAGAATGAAATTCCCGACATTTCCCTGATTCCCTGACACATTTTGGTGAAATTTCCTGACATTTGAAAATATGGCAAATGTTTAAGAAGACATAATTGAACATAGTTTTCAGGCATACTCTGTAATTCGAAACATCAAACCCATTATAGAAAGCAAATAGAGAAGATTTACTTAACAAATTTTCCCGGACATTTTCGTCATATTCCCTGACGCTTCCGGTTTTCCCTGACTTTCCAAAATTCCCTGACATTTCCTTGATTTCCCTGACACGTATTGGTGAAATTCCCTGACAATTGAAGATATGGCAAATGGTTAAGAAGACATAATTGAACATAGTTTTTAGGCATAATTTGTAGTTCGAAACCTCAAACCCATTATAGAAAGCAAATAAAGAAGATTTAACAAATTTTCCCTGACATTTTCGACATATTCGTCATATTCCCTGACATTTTCGTCATTTTCCCTGACATTTTCGTCATTTTCCCTAGGACATATCCAAGTTTTCCCTGAATTTTTTATATTCCCTGACATTTGCGTCATTTTCCCAGACATTTCCCGGTTTTCCCTGACTGTGGCAACCCTGAAGCTGGCAACGCTCTCCCGATTGAGGTGCTGCGGTGCATACTCTCTGGATAAAGGTTCTGCGGCGGAGCCCGGTCTCGAGCGAGAGCGTGGCGGCGGGCTCGGCGATCCCGATCCGGTCTCGGATGAAGGTCATCGGTCATCGATGAGCTCCGGGACGACGACCCGGCTGGACCACGAGGGGGCGACCCACCGGGCGACCCACCGGGCAACGTCGCCGAGGAATACGTGTTTCTGGGTCAGGGAGTCCGACTCCGCCGAGGAGGGCCCCCGCGCTCGGGCCCCGGCCCCGGCTCTTGCCGAAACCATGCCCACGGCGCCGCACCGTGGTCCGTGGGCCCCCCGACAACCGGAACTAGAAACGCCACCGCTGAGGCCCTTTCCTCTTACCCGACGAGCCCACCGTCCCAGAGAGATGGTCGTTCCTTAAACAGCTCCTTTCCTCAGCAGAGGGATCATTGTTCAAATTGGTAGACAAAGCGATAGACAAAGAAGACAGAAAGGGTATGGAGGGATCTTATTGGTGGAAGTGGGTGGTTGCAATGAACAAAGGAGGTAGGTAATAGACCAGCTAACGGCAACCCATGAGATACCCTGTAGTTAGTCCATCGTTTTTTCCTTCACTGGAAAAAAAACACATTGGATCTAGAGTCCAGACTCTTAAAAACATCGACAAGGAAAAATACTCTTGATTCAATGGGATTTTTGCTTAAATCAAGAACCAAGCCCCATAATTTGAGCGGATTTCCTTTTGATTTAAGAAGCAAAAATCTGATTGAGTCAAGAGTATTTTTTCTTGTCATTGTCTTCAAGAGTCTGGACTCTAGATCCAATGTGGTTTTTTTTCCAGTGTTTAGTCCATGAGAACCACCCGTTTTGCATTGTCTATCAATTTCAACAATCAGCCGGCAGGATGATTATTGAAATTGATGGACAAAGCTGTAGATAAAGGAGATATAGGAAATATAAAGCGATCCTATTGGTTGAAACGGGTAGTTCCTATAGACTAAGGGAGAAAATTATGGACTAACTAGAGGGTCTCTCGTGGGTTGTCGTTAGTAAGTCTATTACCTATCTCCTTTGTCCATGGAAACCACCCACTTCCACCAGTAGGATCCCTCCATATCCTTTTGGTCTTCTTTGTCTACAGCTTTGTCTATAAATTTCAACAATCAGCCAGCCAGTGTCCTTAGAGAACAAGTAGAAAACATAAAAAACCTTGTACCTAAACTCTAAAAAATTGGGTACCTGCCTAAGCATTTGATAAGACGCCTGATTTGACTATTTGCCTACACCTTCAGGGCTCCAGGGTACCCTCTCTACCTCTTTACTGTACCCACAAAAAGGACGCTAAACATTTCTTAAAATGCGCTTAGGTTTTAGAGCGGTTAAAATCAAGCCCTTGAACTTACTTCTGCAAGAAAAGTTCATCATCTAACCCCCCTTAGAAAGTGAACCAAAGCGCGGGGGAAAGATCCATTAAAAAACACGCATGGTATGAAGGAAAAAATTCCGAACCTTCTTGCTGAATTTCCGCACTTTTTCAGTACTCCCGGACTGTCCTTAAAAAATCAGTACTATTTCCGGACTTTGCGGACTGGTAGACACCCTGTACCTGCACTTACGGCTCTTTTCGCTTTCACGGGGGAGTGTCCGTACTGTCTGATTCTAGGTTAGCCTAGTTCAGACTTGGGCTGCGTCCGGGACCATGGTGCGGCACGACGCCCAACGCGGTGGCTCAACGTTGGATGCACGACGACGGCGGTGGCGGCGTCGCGGCGCTGCACCTCGGACTCGACCACGAATCACGACGGCTAATAGTCGGCCAGAACAATGGCTCCGGAGCCTGGATCCCAGATCCCAGATCTCGAGAGCTCACCGACAAATTGCCAACTATATCCCACAACCGCTTCCAACTTGCACGACACTCGCGATGGGTCAGTTGCGCTGGTCTCAAACTCGCGTTTTCATGTTTGATTCGCGTAGATGGGCTAAAAATGATAAGATCCGTCCAAACCGTAAATTTCTACGTTCAATATTAACCGAGATATCGCGCTTGGAACAATTCGGTTTAAGATGTCATCTACCGCGGTAGTAAAACCCTTTGTTTCTTCAACCGTGCTTCATCCAAGTTTCACTTTAAGTAACCCGGTGCATCACTGATCATGGAAGAAACCAAGGGTGTCTCTACCGCGGTGGATGACGTCATGAACAGAATTTTTCAGGGCATACCAAAATAGTATATAAATATTGTGGTACAACGATGGCGAATTAGGCGTAAAAGGGGCGCTGGCGCTGCGCTAGAAGCATGCCGCCGATGGGGTGTTAGATTGCGATGTTCTAAAATGTTCGCTCCCAATTTAATTTTTTGAAACGATATCACTGGATAATATGATTGAGAGATTTTCCCAGAGTTATTCAAATAGGGGAAAAGAAAAATTTCACAGAATTTACGAAGTGTAAAGAGGATGAGACACCCTTCACGGAGTCAAAATGAGACAGAAAATAAAAGATGTGGCCTCGCACGCACGTAGCGTAACGTGGTTTTATCGTGGATACTCTTCGTTTACCGATCTGCCATGTTAGGTAAAAACACCGTATAAGCATTCTGATGTTGCCAAATTTCTTCTTTGAAAAGAATTATTTCTGAAGGAAGTTATGAATATTTTTCCTTGAAATTTTCAGGGTTTGTAGATCAAATTACAAACGAAATCCTCTGAAAAATCGGAGGAGATACAGTCATAAATTTCCCTGAAAATTCGTGATTCGTCGAGGGAAATTCGACAACGCTTGATGGCTCATACGTTGTTCTTACTCAGCGCGACAGTGATGGCCTTACGAGTTCTGCTAAAGCCTCAAATGGCGCAACCGATCAGCGTCGGACACCGAAATGGTCATAGCCTCTCTATACGGCACGCTGAGCCCCGCCATTGTGAGATCGCTGTTATATTTCTTTTCATCCGGACCTTGAGACCTCGATTAACGGAAATGCAGGGGACCACTCCGATCGTTGCATTCCGTACTGCAACTGCAACTACGAGATGTCACAGAAGCTATTAGTGCTGTACCGCGATATCCATCGGAAAGCGATGCATCAATTTACTCTCGGTGCGGCGTAGCATCCAGAGAGCAGGATAGCTACTGTCATTTTTAAATCCAGTTCTATGTACTTTTAACCACGGAGTCTACCAGTTATAAAAAACAAAAATTGGGGACTTTGGGAGAGTTTTAGGGGTGTTTTTTCAAAAAAAAAATCCGGGACTTTTTTCTCCGAAATAGTAAGAGAAAGGGAGCTAGTTAGAGCGTTAAAAGGCGTATTTTATACGACTATCAAGCATCACTTCAGTTTTTCTATTCCTGGTTATACCGCGCCACCGTGGCCGGCGGGAAAATTTGAAAATGCCGGTGTTCAGGACGATTTTTGTTATTTTCTGGGGGCCTGAATAAGAGAATTGGGGACTTCCGGGGATATAGGGGACATCCTTTCAAAATCGGAGATAATCGGGGACATTGGGGACTTGTGAGGACCGGTAGACACCCTGGTACGGCGAATCCCTGCAGTGAGGTCAGGACTATGGGCTCATTCTTGAAAATTATAGTTTTTACGATTTTTTTCGGCAATCCGAAAAATTAAGGGTTAGGACTTGGACATTCTTTCACCTTGAAAAAAGTAGTGTGCGGCTTCTTGGAGTTTCCTCGAAAACTATTATTTCGAGCAAGGAGGGTTTCCGCACGAGCTGATGGGAAAATTAGAGTGATAACGCTAGGTCATCGCCGATGGAAGGACTATTATGGATGTGTCGGCGGAGCTGAGCCGCTCGCGATCTCATGACTGATTACGAGCAGAGAGCTCTTGAATCAGACCGACGCGAATCAGCGGAACAATCAATTTCACTTTCAAAGATCACGCAATACGCCGTAATGAATATGAAAAATCCAAACAAGCCGGGAGATACCTCGTAAGTGCCTTCACCTCCCATTGTCTAAAACCCAGCGCTCCGGCTTCACCGGGCGCCACGTGCAAGATGCGCGGAAAAATTAGGCTTCGGCGCCCAAAAACTCGGAGTGAGTGCTCTACCGTGCTAAGGATAAGGAATAACGCCGTATGAGCCTACAGACGTTGCCATATTTTCTTTAATAGAAAACGAATTTACGGGGAAAAAATTGGAAATTTTTCTTCAAATTTACAGACAATTTTCTTTGCAAATGAGGCACTGGATGCGAAAAGGGCACTTTTCGATTGCAGTGTTTTAGAATTTCTGTCGCGAATTAACCCCTTGCAATGGAGAAGAATTCAATGGGTGATTTTTTCAGAATTTTTTCCACAGAAAATTGTAGAATTATATGGGATATTCAACAACATTTTTAATGAAATGGATGCATTCACTTTCCTTACAATGAATGAAATATTAGATGAGACTCTGAGACACTGCAACCGAGAAGTGCCCTTTTTGCATTCAGTCCCTCAATTTAAACTTAATGATCTGAAAATTTCAAGGTAAAATGCGCGTAACCTTCCTCTAAAATAATTACTTTATTCGGAGACATTTGGTACCTCTCGAATGTTCATACGGCGTATTTCCTTCCCACGGCAGTACTGGTCAAACGTTGCGCCAAAAAAAAGTTGGACGCGACTTCCTGCGAATTCTTCATCAAGTAGTCATAGATCCTCCAAATATTTTACGCTACATTGCCAAAAAAACGATTTTTTCATGCTTTGAAGTTACAAATTTTCCGCGGGTAAATCCTGCTCCCAGTAGACCCTCTGTTCTTGTCAGGCGCACAGAAAGTGCTTAATCACGCGTCCGCGTGGGTTCAATTTAAGTTGGTCCCCTTTAATTGGTGCTTACGGACACGCAAGAAGTCCTCATATACACTGGAAAAAAAAACACATTGGATCTGGAGTCCAGACTCTTAAAAACATCGACAAGAAAAAGTACTCTTGATTCAATCGGATTTTTGCTTAAATCAAGAACCAAGCCTCTTAATTTGAGCGGATTTCCTTTTGATTAAAGCAAAAATCTGATTGAATCAAGAGTACTTTTTCTTGTCGATGTTTTGAAGAGTTTGGACTCTAGATCCAATGTGTTTTTTTTCCCAGTCAGTGTATTTATTCTCCTTCTCTTCGATCCTATGCTCCTTTAAACGTTGCAAGGAACGTCGAATGAGTGAATTATCTTTGAGAAGGGGGAAAAAAGTTTCCTGGAATCTCTACTTCGTTTTGGAGACGTCTTGTGTGGATGTGCGGCGCGGCCGCCGATGACGTCACCATCCGTCTGCGCAGGAATGGGCCCGGACCTGATTCCGATATCCGATTGGCTCGGGGCGGCCGCCGGCGTCTAATAACATGTCGTTCGGCGACCTATTCTGCCGTGCTAAGTAAAAACGCCGTATGAGCATTGGAATGTTGCGAAATTTCTCCATTAAAATTATTTATTTTCGAAGAAAAATATGACACTTCCCTTTAAATTTTCAGACTTTTCATGCCAAATTAAATACGAACGAGATCCTTTGAAAAGTCGGAAGGGAAAGATCCACAAATTTTCGCGGCCAGAGTTGCCACCAAAACTTGAAAATGAAAGTGTCTGACATTTTCCTGATTTCCCTCACTGTTGGAGGAATTCCCTGACAATGAAGATATGCCAGATGCGGCCAAAAAGACGGTTAAAAGTAGCTTTCAGACTAAATTTGTCGTTCGAAACGTCAATCTAGATAGCAAATGGACCGCGTTAAACAGAAAGGAACCAAGCCACATCATCTATTGCCATTTAATCGGGCAATTTAATTTTTTACATGAAAACGGTTGTGCGGATTTTTTTGCAAATTTCTATGAATTTTCTCCATGATACAAAGCAAATTCCTTAAAATTTTCAAAGGAATCCGCACAAACGTTCTCTCTAAAAAATCAAATTTCCCGGTTAAATTTGACAATAGCTGATGTGGCTTGGTTCCTTTCTGTTTAACGCGGTCCAAATAAAGGTGCTTATCAATTTTTCACTGACATTTCCAGGTTTTCCCTGTGACTTTTTAAAATTCCCTGAAATTTTACGGTATCCCAGGGAATACCGGGATTGCAACCCTGTTTGTTGAGTTTCGGAGCTTATTTCCGAGAAAACCAGTGGGACCACCATCCTCCTCACAAAATTTAAAACAGAAATCGGTACTTAAACCGCAAATTTCCGACACACGTAAGAGCTCCAATAGAGCCTTAGCCTGGCGATGCCCCAGAAACGGAATCCTGGATAGGACGCGACGTCGGACGTCGGGTATGCGAGCAAGAACGTGACGTCGAGTGCGATACGCGAACGGAGGAAAGCCGGGCAATACGGATCTCTGCTGGATTTCGTTACGGGAGCTGCGGCCCGAGTTGCCGCCGCCGCGCGCTTCACCGTTGAACCGGGGCTCCGACCGAGAAGCCGCCAACCCGCACAGTGGCTCCAGTCAATCAGAGAGCTCGAACTTTAAATTTTTTTACTAAAACTGCAAATTTTCATGTTTACTTTTCCACATTTAATTGTTAAGTAAGGGGTGCTTATCGAAGAAAATTTCACGAGGCAACCAATGGAGCCACTTTTAGATGCAGGGTTGTCAAAAAAATTAAAAAATTAAATTCCCTTATTTCCCTGATACGTTTGGGTAAAATTCCCTGACAATTGAGGATATATTAAACGGCCAAAAATACATAATTTGAAATAGTTTCCAGGTAAAATTCGATGTTCAAAACCTCAAATCGCGATATCCGTCGGAAAGCGATACATCAATTTTATTTACTCTCGGCGTAGCTTCCAAAGCGCAGGTTTATGTTATTGTCATCAAGGTTGCCACAAAATTTAGAAAATTAAATTCCCGGACAATTAAAGAAACGTCATACGGAAAAAATGACACAATTTGGAACAGTTTCCAGGCAAAATTCGATGTTCAAAACGTCAAATCCATTCTAGAAAGCGAAAAAAGATAAATCAACAATTTTTCCCTGACACTTTCGACATTTCCCCAGACATTTTCCGGTTTTCTCGGTATTCCCAGACTGTGGCAACCCTGATAAAACCTTAAAACTTCGTATGAGCGGAGTTATAAGCGTTTAAAGTTTCAAAATTTCGTCCGACCCCATCCATTGACTTGGTCCACTGCGCGGCGCGGAGCTTGGAAACGTGGGCGGCCGCGTCGCGTCGCGCGTCGCTTTGCGGCGAGCAGGTTTGTAGGTTCGTCTGTTGGCGGCGGACTCGCCGGGCCGGGGCCCCTTTTCGAGACGAGCGACCTTCCTCGCGGTAAAGCGTTCCCAGGTTGCTCGCCCGCTCTCACGATCCGCTCGCGTGTCCCGCCCAACTCGGATCCCCGAAAGCCTTTGAAAAGAGAGTATCGTTGAATATCCATACGGGAAGATCACGGACTTGTCGAAAAATGGAGCTCGTAGGGTTCGAAAGGGCAGCCGGCCTTCTACAGTGGACTCTCGATAATTCGAACCTCGATAATTCGAAAACCTCGTTAATTCGAAGGAAAGTCCGTTTCCCTAGGAAATCTCTCGATAATTCGAAGAAAATCAATGTATTTTTCTCCCCTCGTTATTTCGAAATTTTTAAGCTGGCTCGACCCTCTATAATTCGAAATTGCGACGAAAATTCTCTCTGTAATTCGAAGAGTGGGAAGTAAATACGGTCCTCCCTCTATAATTCGAGATAAGGCGGTACATTCCCTCTACAATTCGAAGTCAACTGTTTATGTACCTGGGTGTCTGAAAGAGCTGATAGGATTGTCAAAATCTAAACATGTAATTAATAATTGTAACAAGAAAAACGCTAGAAAAATTCTGCCGCCAATCTTCAGATCCCAAAATCAAACCAAGATGCCCAAGAATGTACATACTTAAAGGGCTTTTTTTTTTCTCCGTGGAACGCATGGATCGCGATGATAGTGGTTCGGGCTGGTTCAACCAGCCTGAACCAACCTCAACCTACCTCGGAAGAGTGGTCCGAGCGTTCCACTGGAACACATGGAACGCACTGGATCGCCAGTGGAACGCGATAAAAAAGTGATGCGTTACGTTGTGGTCCACTGTGGTTCGGATAAAAAAAAAAGCCCTTAAAAAGAGCGTCCTTATACAAAATGTACCGCGTTTAGCAGAAAGGAACCAAGCCGCATCAGCTTTTGCCAAATTGGATCGGGCAATTTAATTTTTTATGAGAGAAAGTTTGTATAGATTCCTTTAAAAATTTTAAGGAATTCGCTTTGTGACATGGAGAAAATTCACTAAAATTTGCACAAAAATCCGCAGACCGTTTTCATGTAAAAAATGCAATTACCGCATTAAATTTGGCAATAGCTGCTTTTTGGCTGTTTTGATGTACCTTGGCAACGATGGAAAATATTCGGGTGTCACCACCAAGTGGTGTAACTAGGAGCTATGAAGAGTCACTATGCCAAATTTCAACGTCGTTGCACATTTTCTTTTATTTTGGCGATACTTGGTTTAAGGGGTTGTCTGGTGAGTTCGTCGTTTTTGAAGATGGGTCAATTTCAGTAACAACACATAGCGCTCAGGTTTTTCTCTCTTACGCAATAAAATCACGACTTTCTCTTTTGACCTTTTGAAGAGCTGCTTCTGGAGGACAAGCCTCATCAAAAACTTCAGTGTTAGTACGGTTTTTCGTTTTAAAAATGGTGCTGTATCGCCCGAAACCCCTGCATGGCTCCAAACTGCCATCGCCATTGGATAGAACCGATACAAATAATGAAAAAAAATTGCATTTTTTTGAGTTGGGGTGGTTATAAATCATTTAATTAACTAGCAGATATCACTTGAATGTAATACAGAAATATTCAAAACATTGCTGTGAAAATTTGGGACTAAAACGCGTTGTTGTCGAATTGATCCCCCATTTAACGTTCTAGCCGGTGACTGCCGCTGGGCGTCCATCCGAAGTTTGAACAATAAATCACACTCTAAAACGAAGAAAAACATATATTCACCTATTTCATGAATGAAATATGTTCCCTGCAAGAGTCACTCCAAAAATTGACAGACTTAGCCGCGCATCACCCGCGAAAATCGCCCATCTTCAAACTTCACATCTTCCTCCTCGTAAACTCTCTTGACGTAACGCATTTAAATTCATTCAAAGCTTTTGTTTCGCTAAAAAAAAGAAAAGAAAACGAAAGAAAACTGTGAAAACGACCAGGGAATCTACCTAAATTGGCGGGCAAAAATTAAGTACTTTTAGGTACAGTGCAGTACTATTGCAGTACCTTTCCAAGAAATTTAGTACCTCATTAGCAGAAAAATTCAGTGCTTCTTCGGTACCTTTAAGTTGATTGTTGATTCGAGTTCCTATTATTTAGTTATATTTCTTACAGCTTGATTATTTTAAATTCTTCTATAAACGTTATTCATTTGCTAAATACAATACTAGCTTGACAAACTTCAACTATGCGGCAAAAACTGCAATAATAGGGGTGAAGGTAAACCGACAAGACTAGCGTGGAGGCTACTTCAATATTTATCTTCAATCGTCTTGCTAAGGCGCAATGATACAACTATTCGTACTCTCCAGAATGCGTGAGGTATCCCGCCACAATTGAAGGCGTTTTCGAAACTGCCAACTCTCCATATCAGGATTCATGTGTCGCATAAATAGGGCGTCTACAAAAACCGGCTGACAAGTATTAAGTACTTTAAACGTACTTTTTCGGTGCCTTTTCAAAAAATACGGAGCCTAATATGAAGAAGAAAGACGGTCCTTTTTTGGTACCTTCAAGCTGATTATTCATTTGACATCCAATTAATTGCATGTATTCCTGACCACGTGTGTATTTTTAATTCTTCTATATAATTTATCAATTTGCTAAATACAATCCTAGCTTGGACACACTTAAACTATGCGGCCAAAACTGCAATGATAGTGGCAACGGAAAACCAACAAGACTGGCACGGACGTTGACTTGATATGAATCTGCGATCGTATTGCTAAGGCGCAATGATACAACTATACGTACACTCCGGAACGCGTGACGTATGATACGTGGCGTGATACGTCACGTATCACGCCACAATTGAAGGCGTTTTCGAAACTGCTCGAAGTGATTTGAGTCTTCCATCGCATTGCTACGGCGCAAAGATACAACTATTCGTTCTCTCCGGAATGCGTGAGGTATCACGCCACAATTGAAGTCGTTTTCAAAACTGCCAACTTTCCACATCTGAATTCTCTTGTCGTATAAATAGGGCGTCTACTAAAACCGGCTGACGTGTATTTAGCATTTTTGCAGTACCGTTTCAGTGCCTTTCCAAAAAATTCAGTGCATAATAGGGAGAAAAAAGACGGTAGTTTTTTGGTACCTTCAAGTTGATTATTCATTTGACTTCCTATTAATTAGATATATTCCCGACCGCTTGTTTATATTTAATTCTTTTATATAATTTATCAATTTGCTAAATACAGTCCTAGCTTGGACACACTTAAACTATGCGACCGAAACTGCAATGATAGTGGCAAATTTATGCCGTGAGCCCTGAAGTGCGCATACACTTATGGGTCTCAGGACTCATGTCTTAATGCACATAGTTCCGTTTGGTAGAAATACGTTCATTTTGTCATTCCCTGGCGAATCCACTTTTTCCCTGTCTTAGACAGCGGACCGCAGTCTTCAATAATCGGCCGTTTCAATCAATAGGATCGCTATATTTTTTCTTAGTCTTCTTTATCTTTAACTTTGTCGATCAATTGCAATGATCAGGCCATTGTCGGTCATATTTCTATAAAAAATCGAATTCCTTGATCAATTTTCCAACCTTGAAACGAGCTTACGTCCCTCCATCAAAGGATCGACGAATCAAGACATTATCACGCATCAAATCGTCGCTCCTCCGACGAAAAGACACATCTCAATTTCCACGTGAGCTTTATTTTCCATACAAATCCATGCTTCCAAGACTCATGCGGAAATTGTTATACGCCCATACGTCAAAGGAGCGACGAAATGACGGTCGACGTCTATGACGATCTGGCAAGGCGGGAGCCCAGGATGCTGCGTACGAGATGAGGATGAGATGAATGGCTATAGGTGAAAGCATCTCTTCATCGAGGCGGTCATGGCATCGTGCATTCGAGGGTTCGTGTCGGTGCAATTGCCCTTTCGGGGAAATGCATCCTGATCATCTTGATTGAGACGCATCGGATGCTCGGGTCCGAGAGGATTTCACAAAGCACAATCCAGGCAACATGACAATAGGACATTGAATCCAAGTCCTAGTGTCTAATTCTGTCGTGCTAAGGGAGAACGTCGTAAGAGCCTTCAGACGCTGCCAAGTTTCTTCTGATAAAAACAGGATTGGGTCAGTTCTGCCGTAATAAGGAAAAACGCCGTATGAACATTCGAGAGTTGTCAAATTTCCTCTCAGAAAATAGTTATTTTTGAAGAAAGGTATGAATCTATCTCCTTGAAATTTTCAGGAACCGCAGGTGGAGTTGAGAACAAAATTATCGGAAAAATCGGAAGGAAAATCTTTACAAATTTTCCAGAAAACTGGTGATTTGCCGTAAGAAATTTGGCAACGCCTGAATGTTCATACGGCGTTCTTCCTAAGCACGGCAGAGTTGCGATGGTCACAGAATCGTGTTTCGATGCTTGATTCTTGTAGATCAGCTAAAAATAATACCATCCAAACTCTCTACGTTCAATATTAGCCGAGATATCGCCTTTTAAAAAGCCGGATTTTGACGTCATCCACCGCGGTGGTGACACCCTTGGTTTCTTCCACCTCGCTTTTATCAGTCAGTGATGCACTGGTTACTCAGCGTGATACTTGGATGAAAGCAAGGTGAAAAAACCAAGGGTGTCACCACCGCGATGGATGACATCAAAAACCTGTCTTTTCAAAGGGCGATATCTCTGTTAATATTGAACGTAGAAAGTTACTGTTTGGACGGATCTTATTATTTTTAGCTGACTCACAAGAATTCAAGCATAAAACCACGATTTTGAGACCAACGCAACTGAACTATTTACCGGGAAAATTGTGAATATTTTCCCCCGAAATTTTCAGACGATTTTGCACGCAATTTAATGAAAATATCTGAAATTTTAAAGGAAAAATATGCATAAATGTCGTAAAAAATACATGCTTTATCAAGGGAAACTT
Source organism: Bemisia tabaci (assembly GCF_918797505.1). Classification (NCBI taxonomy): domain Eukaryota; kingdom Metazoa; phylum Arthropoda; class Insecta; order Hemiptera; family Aleyrodidae; genus Bemisia; species Bemisia tabaci. The sequence continues at coordinate 58,738 of NW_027311759.1, forward strand.
GGCAACTCTCGAATTTTCAAGCAGCGTTCTTCCTGAGCACGGCAGAATTCAAGCCGAGCCGATTACAATCAAGAAATGCCTTGAAGGAGTGGATTCTAGATTTTTCCTATGTGATTTATGTTGTTTCTGAGTCATTTAAACACTTGAATTCATATGTATATACGCCCGTGGCAAGGGTTCGTGACGACCCACACCTACGCAAAAGAGGGAGGCACGCTTGTAATGAAAAGATTTTTCGGGGGGGGGGGGGGTGTGGAGGTAAGTGACATCTAGGACAAAGGGAGAAGGAGAGGTCAAAGGTCGGGAAAAATGGGTTACGTAATTCATGGACGAACCCTCACTACTTTTCAGCAAAAAAAGGAAAGTTGTGAAAAGTGAGAGATGAATTAATCCGGGAAATCCAGGTACCCTCATTAATTTCTATCAAACGGAACTACGTGCATTATGACGTGAGCCCTGTTATGGACATATTTGTATGGGTCTCAGGGCTAATGTCTTAACGCACATAGTTCCGTTTGATAGAAATACATCCAATTAGTTTTCAGTTCAATGAAGACATTTTCTTTTGTGAGCTTGCACTGACCTTTCACCTGGGAAACCCGCAATGTAGGGATATTTTGGAAATCGAAGTCACTCTTTTGTTTTCGAGAACAACAAGGAAAACTTTGGAGACCTCGAGGGCTCGGAACTTCTGGTACTTTGGTCAGTCGAAGTCGCGCAGCCATAGGGGTTGAACTTGAGCGTAGAGGATAATCAATCGGAAGTATATTTTATCGGAAATATATTCATCTCGGGACCGCGAGTGATAGTCGTGTGATTCAAGTGCATTACCATCAGTGTAGTTTCGTGTTCCGTACTTTATTATTAAAATTTTTCTCAGTGAATTATTCCGTGAATTTAGAAGGTGCAGTGAATAGTTGAACAAGTTTCGTGTCCGGTACTTTAGTTTCGTGTTCGGTACTTTATTTTCGTGTTCGGTACTTTATTATTAAAATTATTCTCTGTGAACTATTTCGTAAATATAGAAGGTGCAGTGAATAGTTGAAAAACCTTACTATCCGAAAGTTTTCTATCCGCCGAAAGTTTTAGTCTGCAAGCCTCTACTTTTTCCGTCCAGTGCGATAGTTTGCCGTGTTTTACAATAAGTGGAAGTAGTGTTTGTCACTCGTGTCGGTTGTCATCGTGCGAATTTTCGGTAGTGTCTTTTCAGTGATATTTCTGTGAAATTTGATTTGAGGATATAGTTTCGGAAGCCAATTTGCTCACGTGTATTCCTCAGCGTTGATTCGGTAAGTCGCTTGATGTCATCAACAAATTTTTTTTTTTTCTTTTCTTTTTTTTACGAGAGAAGTGTGGTTACATTTAATATCGGTGACTTAAGTGTGAAACCACGTATTTCCAGTAAATTTTATGCTACCATTTTATTTTTCGAGGAAAATTAAGTCGACTGTTTGGCTTGATATCTTTACAGAACACTGAAAAAAAAACACATTGGATCTAGAGTCGAGACTCTTGAAAACATTGACAAGAAAAAATACTCTTGATTCAATCGGATTTTTGCTTGAATCAAAAGGAAATCCGCTGAAATTAAGAGGCTTGGTTCTTGATCTAAGCTAGATTTGATTGAATCAAGAGTACTTTTTCTTGTCTATGTTTTTAAGAGTCTCGACTCTAGATCCAATGTCTTTTCTTTCCAGTGAATATTTTGCTAAAAGAGAGGAAAAATCGAGGTAGTTTTCAAGGAATAAGTTGACTAGTTTTACCAAGAAAAAATAAAGTGTAACAGGAGGTCCGGGACGTCGCAGACGGAGATAGGTGGTTTCACACTTCGGCCATCGATATTTAATTTGAGAATCCCTGTGGGCGATAATCTTCTGATTTTCTCGAGATTTTTTTCACAATCAGTAAAGTTATCGAGGTATTCTGCGTATTGAAATGTGTTGCAATTTTTTGCATTTGCGAATTACCTAACTTCTTCATAAATCGATGGCCAAAGTGAAAAATCATTCATTTCTATTGTGGTGTCATAAAATTTCCACCTTTATTTTATTTTTTCGAAAAGAAACAAGCTAACTTCATAGCTTGAGATTCATACAAAGTATTCTGCAGAAATTGAAAAAAAATCACGGAAGTTTTAAAGAAATTAGGTAGACCAGTTCCCCCGAGAAAAAATGAAGTATGACAGAAAATCTGTTCAAGTAGCAGACGGAAACGCGTGTTTCTACACTTAAGGTGATTCAATGGACGCGATATTTTGTATCAGAACGGCATGCGATATATCGCATCAATTGGTTCCATTTTTTCAGCTACTCGTCTTTTTTCTCCAATTTTGAGATCGCGATTCTGTTGTCAGGAGACTAAAGCACTTACTTACCAATTTTAACAATGAAATTCAACGTACTAAAGGCGTGGTATTTTTAGAGAGAAAACATCGCATTCGATACTGATATCGAAAGTGCACTCGAATGCGATATTTTCTCTCTAAAAAAACCACGCCTTTATTACGTTGAATTTCATTGTTAAAATTGGTAAGCGAGTGCTCTAGTCTCCTGACAACAGAATTGCGATCTCAAAATTCGAGAAAAATGACGAGTAGCTGAAAAAATGAAACTAATCGACGCGATATTTCGCATGTCGTTCTGGCACAAAATATGGCGTTCATCAAATCTCCTTAAGTCGTTGATATGAAAATGTTTAATCGTTGAAAATTGATTATTATTGAATACATTATGTGAGGATATTGTAATTTTGTGGTAAAAAAAGCAGTTTTATTCCATTATTTTTCAACATTATTTCAATTTATTTGTTAAGCTGTTCCATATACTAGACAATTAATTAAATTAATTTTTTTCTTTGCAGCCAACATTCGAGAAGGGGATGAACGAGGATGGAAATTTTCACCCTACGCATCAGAGCTGTTCCTGACCTTGCAGATCATCTCTTCTTCACGGTAAGATCTCTCAAGCTTCCTCCTATTTCGAAAATTAAGGTAATTCGATGAACGCCATATTTTGTGACAGAACGGCATGCGATATATAGCATCGATAAGTTCCATTTTTCCGGCGACTCGTCATTTTTCTCGAATTTTGAGATCGCAATTCCATTGTCAGGAGACTAAATAATGCACTTATCAATTTTGATGAACAAATTCAAAGTATTAAGGGCGTAAGGAAAATAGAGGAAAAATACTGCATTCGAATGCGATATTTTGTCTCATAAAAAAAAACCCACGACTTCATTACGATGAATTTGTTTGTCAAAATTTGGTAGGTGAATTCTTTAGTCTCCTGACGACAGAATTGCAATCTCAAAATTCGAGAAAAATTACGAGTGGCTGAAAAAATGAAACCAATCGACGCGATATTTCGCAAGTCGTTCTGGCACAAAATATGGCGTTCATTGATAATCACCTCAACTTCTAATGAATCGGTTACTGTCAATAATTTCAATTTTTGAAATGGGCTGCTAAAAAATTGAGGGGCTTGGAGGACAAGGCGCATAAGTGCAGTTTTTGAAAAAGTTGAGATTTTAATGATTTCAAGTAAAACTAGTCTAAGTGCATATTTTGTGAAAAATTCCCTCTCAAATTTCAATTTTCAAGCTTCAAAAAGTCAGTTTGAACTTTCTTTCCGCCATAAGGATCCGTGTAATTTTGAGACTTCAAATACATATTTCTCGATAATGATTTCAAGTAAAACTAGTCTTAGTGCATATTTTGTGAAAAATTCCCTCTCAAATTTCAATTTTCAAGCTTCAAAAAGCCAGTTTGAACTTTCTTTCCGCCATAAGGATCCATGTAATTTTGAGACTTCAAACACATATTTCTCGATAATGATTCCAAACAAAACTAGTCTTAGTGCATATTTTGTGAAAAATTATCTCTCAAATTTCAATTTTTAAGCTTCAAAAAGTCAGTTTGAACTTTCTTTCCGCCATAAGGATCCGTGTAATTTTGAGACTTCAAACACATATTTCTCGAGGTAGCAAAAACTGCACTTCCGCGCTTTGTCCTACAAGCCCCTCATTCTTCCTCAACGCTGATCATCGCCGCTGTCATCATTCAGGCGATTTTAGGTAAAATCAACTTAAGGTGATTCAATGGACGCCATATTTCGAGTCAGAATGGCATGCGATAAATCGCATCAATTGGTTCCATTTTTTCAGCTACTCGTCATTTTTCTCCAATTTTGAGATCGCGATTCTGTTGTCAGGAGACTAAAGCACTTACTTACCAATTTTAACAATGAAATTCAACGTACTAAAGGCGTGGTATTTTTAGAGAGAAAACATCGCATTCGATACTGATATCGAAAGTGCACTCGAATGCGATATTTTCTCTCTAAAAAAACCACGCCTTTATTACGTTGAATTTCATTGTTAAAATTGGTAAGCGAGTGCTCTAGTCTCCTGACAACAGTATTGAGATCTCAAAATTCGAGAAAAATGACGAGTAGCTGAAAAAATGAAACCAATCGACGCGATATTTCGCAAGTCGTTCTGGCACAAAATATGGCGTTCATTGAATCACCTCAACTTCTAATGAATCGGTTACCGTCAATAATTTCAATTTTTGAAATGGGCTGCTAAAATATTTGAGGGGCTTGGAGGACAAGGCGCATAAGTGCAGTTTTGGAAAAAGTTCAGATTTTAATGATTTCAAGTAAAGTAGTCTTAGTGCATATTTTGTGAAAAATTCCCTCTCAAATTTCAATTTTTAAGCTTCAAAAAGTCAGTTTGAACTTTCTTTCCACCATAAGGATCCATGTAATTTCGAGACTTCAAACACATATTTCTCGAGGTAGCAAAAACTGCACTTACGCGCTTTGTCCTACAAGCCCCTCATTCTTCCTAAACGCTAATCATCGCCGCTGTCAGAAATAGTGATTCCTTATTGCAAAATGTAATCCAAATGTAGTTATGTTCTTTCTTGGGAGGTAACGACGAATTGGACTGCATTTTGCAATTTGGAACTATAAATTCTGGCTCATCTGAAAAAAACACTTATGTGCATAGGGATACTAATGGCACATGCGTTTTTTTTTTTACCGGGCCAGAATTTATAGTTCCAAATTGCAAAATCAGTCCAATTGAGGGAGGAAAATAGATTAAAAAGCCTCCCAATGAGTGGCCCCGTTTCGTCGCTCCTCTGACGAAAGGGCGAATCTCAATTTCCTCGTGAGCCCTGGGTCACATTCAAATCCATGCTTTCTGTGGTTCATGTGAAAAGTGAGATACGTCCTTCTGTCAGAGGAGCGACCTTTCTTGAAACCCGGGGATTTCATTTGTACGTGACCGAAATGAAACCTTATGATGAGACAAGCCTCCGGTAAAAATTTTAGCTTGAGGATACGTTTGGTTTTGGACAGTGGCGTGGCGTGAATTGCGATGTATCGATTCTCGTGCCATTTAAAGCTATGGTAAAGAATCGATTATTAAGGTGTTCGCTGCGAACACCCTGTCTATCGATCCTTTTTCATAGGTTTAAATGGCATGACAATCGATAAATCGCATTTCACGCCAAGCCATTGGTTTTGGAGCTACAGCGTTGCAAAGTTTGCATGTTTGAGTCTTAAAAATCTTCATATTTTTGAAGAATTTCTTCCAAAAGCCAATTTCAAAGTAATGTAAGTAACAAGTAATGTAAGTAAACATGACGCGTAACTGAAAAATTATAAGAAAATCCGTAGTAAAAGTTTCAAATTGTGGATGAGCCGTTAATTGCAGTACAATGTTGCAAAAATTACATTCTTGCCCTTTAAAAATACCCATTTTTTATAGTTTTGTATATTGTAGCAGTATTTGAGACATAAAATATACAATTAGAGATACTCGCAGACTCATAGTAAAATTTATATCAGTATACGATAATTTTAGGCAATGCAGCGTTGCAAAGTTTAGACGTATAGCATAGATTTAATCAGTATACGATAATTTTGGGCAATACAGCGTTGCGAAGTTTACATCTTTCATCTATGAAAATGTCTACTTTTTTTTGTTATTGTATTGGAGATAAGATACAATATGAGTTAATGGTTAATAGTGTGAAGCGAAATGCGAGGCTTTATGTTGATCCTGGGTGACAATTGTATTAAAATAACATCGTTGCAAATTGTATCTGCTTTTCTTTTAACATTCGATTGTATAAAATTAGTTAAAAATAAGGATACTTCCAATAGTTATTTTACTTTAAAACTTAATTCCAGAGGATTTTTGGAATACAATGGATGATTCAGCATCAGCGTTGCTTTCAAGATCTGAAATATTCTGCCTAGACTTAGTTGCAAATTCAACCTTTTTTAGGTGTAATGAAGAAACTAACATAGGATATGGTGGCGTTTGGGTTTTTTTAAGTAGAAATAAATCTTGATACAGACGATACATTCATTATGCCTTAAAAAACTGAGTATGTTGAACGTAAGAATGGAAGATTTTGAAAATATTAAAGAAGAAGAAGAAGGAAAAAAAAAAGGAAAAAAAAAGATGCAAAGTAAATTAAATGAACGAAAAATAATAAATACACCAACAAAACAATAAAATATAATTTAAAACCTAAATAGAATATTTAAATCACTGTTGCGTTAATTTATAAAAAACCCAGACGCCTCCTTAAGAGAGAATTTTAAAATTATTTAAATATGACTTTCGGAGGGTGAAAGTTTAAAATTGGCATCATGTTGAGGCGTTTTCTATAGATTTGAAGGCAAGACAGGACTGATACTGAAGCATCACATGAATAAAATATTTTGAAGGAAGAAGATAAAAAACTATAAAAAATAATGTACGGTAGAAAGTCATATAAAAATGAAAGAAAAAAATGTCAATGTAAATAAAAAAATAAGCGATATCAAATAACTACTGGAAGCATCTTTATTTTAAAATCGTCTATTATTTATTGCTTGTGAATAAACTTGACGATAGTATTATTGCAAAAACTAATTGTCACTTGGAACCGACATCAGACCTTGATATTTTGGATTGATATGAGGGATGATACCCATTGATTTTATCTTAAACTGGAAAAAATTTTTTTAAAAAAATCATATTTCGTTGAGTTCAAAATTGTAAGCTTGGCAACGCTGTATCACTACAAATCAATCTTACATCTGCAGATAACGTTAATGGTTTATTTCATAAAAAAAACAAAAAAAAAACAAAAAAAAAACAAAAACAAACAAAAAAAAAACAAACGAACACTGAACTTAAAAATACAAACATTTTTAATGCTTACATACATAAACTTTGCAACGCTGTATCGTTAAATCTATACTTACACTCGCGGTGAAACCTTTACCCAAGACTAATCTTATCATAGAATTTAAGCTAAACCACATTATCATACCTTTAGGTGGTCAATAAGTTCGTTTTTTAATTAAAAAAACGGAACAAAATGGGTATTTTTATAGGTCTGTGATGTCAAGTTTGCAACGTTGTATCAACATAATTAACAGCATTAACGTAGAAAAATTATTTATTATTAACGTATTTTTTTAGAAAAATGTACGCTGACTGTTGATAAAATGTCTTAAAATATCATGAAACATCCAATGACAGTTGTTTACAGAAAGTAAGATACTTGATGATACGATAATCTTTAAAGCTTAAATATGGAAACTTGTCAACGCTGTATTTCTAAAACCAGGCGTATCCTCAAGCTAAGATTTTTACTGGAGACATGGGTCATCATAGAGCAAAGTAATAATATGTAACAATTTTGGATGATTATTCATGAATTTCCAGAGTGCCTCGTGTCTTTGGAAGAATTTTTGACGAGCCGGGGTCTAAAAGTGCGTCGTGGTGGAAATTAACTGTTAAACCTTGTTAGGTTATCGACTGCTTTACTTCCTTCTTGCCTTCAATCTGGTGAAGATTGAGCAGAGCGCCGAAAGCGGTCTGAGTCAACGTTACTTAATTTGAACTAAGTTTTGTAATTCGGAGCTACAATTTCTGGCTCATCTATAAAAACACTTATGAGCATATGGTACTATGGGTACTTACGTTGTTTCTGAACTTGAGACACAAATTTTAGTGCTCAATTGCAAAATGCAGTCTATTTGTGTGTGGATCTATGTAAAAAGAGCTTCTCCTCCAGGAGAAAATTGTTCTTAACCTTTTGCGGACACATGAACAACATTTTTCTACAACCTAGGAATTTTTGTCTTCAAGCTTCACGACAGTTTTTGAGATTTAGGATCAAATTTCCTGAGTAAAGGAATTTTGTCCTCAGAAAGATAGGTCCCCTCTTACAGATCTGGTCACTAGTAAAAGGGGCCCGGCATATTGTTATGAAAGGTAGCTTCCACATGAATAATAAGTTTTCCTCCGCTCCAATAGCCTCCAGACTCATTTGGACCACATTTTGCAATTGGGAACTATAATTTCTGACTCAGTTTAGAAATAACTTATGAGCCATTAGTTTCCCGATGCACAAAAGTGTTTTTAAGGATGAGCCAGAAATTTTAGTTCCTAATTGCAAAATGTAGTCCATTTAACCCTCGTCTGTCACAAATAAGTAGAACTGACCAGACGTTTAAATGTAAAACTTGTCTCCCGCATGAAGGAATGTAGCTCCATTCCAAGGTCACCAAATTGACTCAAACAATTACTTTATTTTACAAAGTTATGCCTGTGCAATTTTCAGGCACAACTTTGTAAAACAAATTAATGAAAATGTGCCTGTGTAATTTTTATTTTAATTTTGCATGAAATCTCGGGGAAAATTATCAATGAAATTTCCAGTTAGGAAAGTTCAAGATCCTCCTACTTAATATGCAATTTGCGAGGGGACATTTGGCAACATTGAAATGAAGTTACGTTCTTTCACGCGGGAAACGATGAGCTCTCTTAAGTTTAGTTTTACTGTGCCGAGGCAAGTGAACCACCAAAACTTTCATTATTGCTATACTAGAGGTTGTTTTGCAAAACGAAAAAAATTCCGCCTGAGGTTACAGTTTTACGACTAATATTTAGGATCCGTCTTGGTCAATTTTGATCTTTCAATGACAATATGTATTGAAAGTGTTGATTTACAACATTATGGTAGTAGTTTTTGTGTAATTTTTGGTTTGTTGGGTAGCCAGTGCTATGGATTAAAATAAACTGTTAACTCACGTTAACTTGAAATTCAGGAACTTAATAGTCGAAGCTTTTCGGCCTCAGCCGTCGTCAGGACTTAGCAAAAAGCACAGTTTGAGACAATAAATGATTAATTTTGATTAATATCAGTTCATACATATGATGAACGAGTGTGGTTCGGTGTAGATGTGTTTCATTGAGTTTCTTATGGGTGTTCGTAGCGAACACCTTAATAATCGATTTTTTACCATGGATTTAAATGGCATAACAATCGATATATCGCAATTCACGCCACGCCACTGGGATCGCGAGTTCTTCTGTCCTCAGGACTTTTGTCTAGGAATGAGATTCTTGATTATAAATAAGATGTTCAACATTTTTCTATTGCTCACCATTTTGAGACTTTTCCTAACTTCGAATGAAGTGACCGAATCACTTCCTTCGTCAATTCTCTGTCTCAGTGACGGGGTATGCGTTTGTCTTCTGAAGCACTGTCAGAAGTCTATTACTGGCTACTAGATTCCCTGGGGATCAAATAGACTATATTCTACGATAGAAAAACTACTATTTACGGCTCATTCGTGAAAGTACCTCTTCGTATAGGGTAAACTCAAAGTTTGAGGAGAGGGAGAAGAATAGAAAGAGGAGGAAGAAGATAAGAGAAAGAACAGGAAGAATAGAGAGGAGAGAGGAGAGAAAAGAAGAGACATGGGAGAAGAAGAAGAGAAGAATAGAGAGAACATAAAAGAGAATAAAACAGTGAAAGCACACAGTAAAACAGTGAGAGGGAAAGCGAGAAGGAAATTGAGAAGGAAAGCGAGAAGGAAATTGAGAAGGAAATTGAGAAGGAAAGCGAGAAGGAAATTGAGAAGGAAAGCGAGAAGGAAATTGAGAAGGAAAGCGAGAAGGAAAGCGAGAAGAAAAGCAAGAAGAAAAGTGAGAAGAAAATCGAGAGGAAAAGCGAGAGGAAACGTGAGAAGAGAGAGAAAAGGGTCTGGTGCCGGAGCCTCCTCGTGGTGGACCTGGGGCGGGTCTCTGACCCGTGCCAAACGCCGGCAAACTGTTGTGATTCTGTACCCTCCCTCGCCTCTGGTTGTTAGCCCATATCTCTTCACACATCGTAACGAGCTATGTAGGATCAAGCGCATCCTTGGTACGTTATTACCTTGGTTGTTAGCCCATATCCCTAATACGCTCGGGCATGGATCAACCACTTCCTCGGTGCCCTGCTTCGCGCGCAGCAGGGCTGTTCACACCTTGGATGTTAGGCCATATCCATTGCAGCCTTGGATCAAGCGGAACCTTGGTACGTTATTACCTTGGTTGTTAGTCCATATCCCTGGCTTACGGAAGAGATCAAGCGGAACCTTAGGAACATGAGGGGAAAGATGATCTTCAGAGGACCACTGATAGTAGTTAGGCCATATCCTTGAACCGCGAGGTGCAAGGATCAACCGGTACACAGTGGTCTGAAAATCCCGATCTGTGACCGACTTTGCGCGATTCGTCAGTGACCAATTGCAGGGGTGACCGATCGAAGCCTGGCAATCCTGTACTGGTCAACCTCCGGTATCTGCCGATGCTTGCGCATTAAGTCTAAAGCCGTCATCCCCCCCGGGACACTTTAGACCAGGCAAAGTCGGAACCGGAGGGTCGGACGCCTCTCAAACGGGCTGGTGGTTGGGGCGATGTTGCAGATTGAAGTAGGTTTTGATGCAGGAGAGCCGAATACTTCACGAGAGTTCCGGGGCCTCGTGGCTCAGGGTATTCTGTTCTCCTGGGCCGAACAAGCCGGACAAAGTTTCAGCAATCTCTATCTCTGTAGAGAGTATCCAGCTACGAGTTTGTTGTCTCACTGCTGGATCGCACGGTGGTAGAGGAGTTCCCTGCATTCGGTCATTGGCGAATTGTTCACTGTTGTGAGTGAGGGTGCGCCCAGAACTTGTCGTTGCGAACCAGGGCGTTGCCGTCTGATGTCGGTTCCTCCTCGTGGTGGACGGTGGAAACGAGGGTTTTACCCTCGGCTAAACGCCGACAAAAATGGTGCTAGTTTTGGCAGTAATACACAGGGGTCGATACTTTAGTCTATTTGATGTTTCATGACCCCTGGTAGCACCTTTTTCAGATGAATACATCTTTGACTTATAGTTTTTGACCATTCTCACGATTTCTATAACTTATTCATTCATCTTATTGATTTCTATAATATATTTCAGGAGACAAATAATTATATGCCTAGAAAAAACACAGATGATTAACAAATAAAATATCAGAACACATGAATTAGAGCATATTAGCTTTTTCATTAATTCGATTTTGATTTTGGGGCCAAAATGTTCCTTTCTCAAATATAAATTTAGAAGTTTTGTAGTGACGAGCGTCCAAAGATTTGCCATTGATTTTGCGTAGAAATAATTTATCAATTGATCGAGATTTAATCTGTTGGAGAAGCGTAGGAAGAGAAAGATAAAGTAGTAGAGAAAGAGGAGCAGAAAAAAAAGAGAGAAGAAAAGAAGGTAAGGAAAATGAAGGAGGAGAGAGAGGAGAAAAATGAGGAGAAAGGTGGCAAAGGAAAACCGACAAGGAGGCTGACTTTATATGAATCTTCTATCGTATTGCTAAGGCGCAATGATACAACTATCGTACTCTCCGGAACGCGTGAGGTATCACGCCACAATTGAAGGCGTTTTCGAAACTGCCGACTCTACATGTCAGGATTCATGTCTCGCATAAGTAGGGCGTCTACAAAAACTGGCTGACAAGTATTTAGCATTTTTGCAGTACTGTTTCAGTGCCTTTCCAAAAAATTCAATGCATAATAGGGAGAAAAAAACCGGTACTTTTTTAGTACCTTCAAGCTGATTATTCATTTGACATCCAATTAATTGCATGTATTCCTGACCGCGTGTTTATTTTTAATTCTTCTATATAATTTATCAATTTGCTAAATACAATCCTAGCTGGGACACACTTAAACTATGCGGCCAAAACTGCAATGATAGTGGCAACGGAAAACCAACAAGACTGGCACGGACGTTGACTTGATATGAAACTACGATCGTATTGCTAAGGCGCAATGATACAACTATACGTACACTCCGGAACGCGTGACGTATCACGCCACAATTGAAGGCGTTTTCGAAACTGCTCGAAGTGATTTGAGTCTTCCATCGCATTGCTACGGCGCAAAAATACAACTATTCGTACTCTCCGGAATGCGAGAATTATCACACCACAATTGAAGTCGTTTTCAAAACTACCAACTTTCCACATCTGAATTCTCTTGTCGTATAAATAGGGCGTCTACTAAAACCGGCTGACGTGTATTTAGCATTTTTGCAGTACCGTTTCAGTGCCTTTCCAAAAAATTCAGTGCGTAATAGGGAGAAAAAAAACGGTACTTTTTTGGTACCTTCAAGTTGATTATTCATTTGACTTCCTATTAATTAGATATATTCCCGACCGCTTGATTATATTTATTTCTTCTATATAATTTATCAATTTGCTAAATACAATCCTAGCTTCGACACACTTAAACTATGTGGCCGAAACTGCAATGATAGTGGCAAAGGAAAACCGACAAGACTGGAACGGACGCTGACTTGATATGAATCGGCTATCGTATTCCTAAGGCGCAATGATACAACTATACGTACTCTCCGGAACGCGTGAGGTATCACGTCGCAATTGAAGGCGTTTTCGGAACTGCCAACTCTCCATATCAGGATTCATGTCTCGCGTAAGTAGGGCGTCTACAAAAACCGGCTAAAAAGTATTAGTTATTTTTGCAGTACTTTTTCAGTGCCTTTCCAAGAAATTCAGTATCTCCTAGGAAGAAAAAAACCGGTACTTTTTTTGGTACCTTCAAGCTGATTATTCATTTGACATCCTATTAATTAGATGTATTCCCGACCGCTTGTTTATATTTAATCCTTCGATATAATTTATCAATTTGCTAAATACAATCCTAGCTTGGGCACAATGTAATACAATGTTCAATGAAGATGCAGCTCTTACTACATTAAAACAGCACGACTGATGAATGCTGATGTAAATAGGGTTATCGTACGTCATTTTGCAACGAAGGACCTACAGTGGTTGCATCAGGGATGCTGTGCTGTGTGTCACTAATCGCAAGTCTTGCAGCAGTTTTCATTGACATTTCAATAGAACATTGGCTGCATTTCAATAAGGTAATGGTCAGTTATGGTTGAATTTCACATTACTGTTTGAGACTTAAAATTAGATGCTTTACAGTAAAGGCAGCAAGAACTAATGATATACATGCTGTGTATGCAGAGACTTTGATTGTGTAGAAAAATTATTTGAAACCATTCTGCGACAGAATTACCCACTGTTAAACAGGGAGTGTTGTGCAACTCTGTTTAGATTAACTAATGGCTGGAGTGTTCACATATGAGTGCCTAACATTTGACCCAAGATGAATTTTGTCATCAGGAGACCTCAGATCAATCGTTGGTTAGGTACCCGATGAGTACCATTGAGAGTTTGACAATTGTTCTTGAAGTCTTGCTGACTTTACACTGATCACCCAATGACTATCACGGCAGGCCATCGCTAAATGCAATTGCCCAGCACCTTTCATAGGTGCTGAGCGGTGAGATGACCTCAATGAGTTCATTATCACGCCACTTAGAAATAGAATAGACAGCAAAAGAGTGCAATGACATTGATTTGAGCCGCCATAACACCTACATGAAGGAAGTTTGTCAATGGGAAATTAAGTAGCTTTTCCTCTGATGCCTCCAGAGAACCCATCCTAAGTATGTTGGTCTCCAGAGGTTGATGGGTTTATTGAGTTGTGTTCACTTTCTCTGTTTGGCATGTCATAAGATGAAACGTATCTTATGACGTCCTGCATCCCAATGTGTGTCTTGTGTACAATTGCATATTTTTATGATAATCTGCCCATGTTTTAAGAATTTAACCAGCTGTGGTAGATGATTAATGCCGAAATCACACGCTGAATTTGGTAGCTGAATGTGGAAGTCAACAGTCATTGCCCAACGGCTGAAATTTTGCAAATTCGAGTTATTTTCTACCAGATGTGAATAAAATCTATTCGAATAGTTCAGACAAATCCAACATTAGTCCGATGATTGCTGAGAATCGTTGCTGAAATTTGCATGTCACGCGCAAAATTCAGGCATCAGGCCGATGACTTCCACATTCAAGCCACATGCAGCGTGTGATTGCGGCATAACATTTAAAACGCATATCGTCATAAAAATCATGCGTTTTGCACTTATTAGAAGCAACATTTAAATGCATTCCATTTGGTGTATTATTTGTCTAGAAAGAATGGCTCATTGTGACTTAATTCGGGAATTTCATGATACACAGTTGCAGATGCTGCATGTATTTAGAAAACAGCGAAGCCATACAGTATCAGATAAGTGGACTCCGACGACACACCTGAATTCATAAGGCCTTTTTTTTAAAATCAAAATCATAGATCACAATTAATTGCAATGGGATGTGACAAAATGCATAACTTATTGATTTGGTCCACGGCCACAGTCCAGCCCATTCCGTGCGATCCAATGGAACGCTTGGATTGGTCTTGCAAGGTGGGTTGAGATTGTAGTTACGCCGAATCCTGGTCTCACTTTTATTCATGTACATCTTTATAGTTTTACTTGAACTTTTGAGACCCCTTCCAATTAAGTAACATTAACATCAAAGTAATTTGATCATCCATTATCATTTTCTAGCTACGTTTAAAAGGACAATTGAATTACTGAGGACTTGCCCAACTTACATGCTTCCATTGCATGCCAACATAAGCAAACGTCTAGCCGCCCTCTTCGTGAAATTACGTTTCTTGAAAGAGCAGGCAAAATCGGTTGGAACCAAGGAGGATCCCGATTCCATTACATTCCACGAATAAAGAGAAGCTTTGTCGTAGCCACTAGCCACAGCTTTCTCTAATCCAACAAAAGATTGCAGAAAGAAAACATAACCTTACCTTGTGATATGCATTATCCATCTTGATGAGGTAATAACACGGGACGTTTCATTAATCCAAAGGGCAGTTGGAATCAACACTCAAGAACACTTCATTTCCAATATGCTGAACCGTTATCACCATCAAAATATCGTGGACTGATAATCAAATCATCGGATACACAGCTGTTTTAAACTGTAGGGCACTGCGAAATTACTACATGTTACATGCATGACAAGGTGAAAGTATCCAAACTCAATTAGGAAAACGTAAGTGCTGTAATTACATCGTAAGAAGAGTTGCCTATGAAGTTGCTTCTTCCACGGAGCATGTAAACAAACAGAGCGAACTTACAAAAAACTCACGAAACCCGCACAAGATATAATTTTCACCGACCAAATACGCTTTTAGGAACCACGATCATTTCTAAAAATTTCGGCCTGCACCAAAAGAGATTTTAACGGAAAAATGCCAGCCGTGATTACACATTGCAGCAGACGGAACAATGATTCATCGCGGAACACTAGACAAAGTTGAAGGACGGAGGCACAACAGCTTGTAATTAAAGGCACTCGAGTAGAAGACGTTTCAAATAGCTGAATCGAAAACACGATTACGAGTCCATCCACAACCGAAATCTGAATTTTTTAAGGCACAGAAGCTGCGGTTGGTGCAATACAAAAGAAATGCAAGAACTGGCTCAGAAATGGAAGTAGAAAGGTGTGGGCATCCGTTATCACTAGCAACGGCCAATCACAGCTTAGCCTTATTCTACGTCATCACAAAAAGTATGCGTAGGCTACCGCTACGTGAGAGGGGAGTAGATCCTGCTGCTCATTGCGACGTTGTCAAGTTTTTCGTCGCGGCTTGATACTATGCTTTGGCCTGACAGCTCCCGTTTGTTTTATTTTGCAACACTAGATTCTTTTCTTACGTCATTGACTTCGTAGGGTCCTTGCTGCATCACCTACTCCTGTAGGTAAGGACACTACACAAAAACCTAATTACGAGCAATAATTTTTCGCAGTAAGTTAATCAAAATCTACCCTTGAAAAAAATAATCAGAATTGAGGGGTACCCGACACTCGTATTGAGGGAACTCGTAGGGGGTACGGTTGTTGGACTTTTCGAGCAGTCCAAATACCGAACTTTCTCCAATAATTAATGGGATACAACACACTTTAGGGGCTATGATGGCTGGCACCTATTTTATATTATTTTATTTTATTTTTTATTTATTTTTTTAACTTTATTTTATTTATTTTTTTTTTTTTTGATTGGGTTCATGAACAAAATTTGTAAATGTTTAAAAGTTTGTTCCTCCGGTTTTTCCACTTTTTCTTTGCAAAAAGGTTGGAGAATCGGCTGCAAGTAGGTACGTGCTACAGTCACTGTGACCTGTAGTGAAACAGTTTGACATATCTATGGAAGCAGACTATTTTCTATTAAGAGAGGGGGAAATCTAATAGACAGAGAGCTGAAATTTAGGTAGGTAGGTATGCAAGGCCGAATTTTGTCACGAAAAACCGGTAAACTTCATTGTAAATCCAATCAATTGCAACTGCACTTAGGTCCATTTGGTGAAAAATAACTTTTGAAATTTCATAATAATTTTAAAGCAAAAATTGCGTTTTTGAATAGCACTGCTCACAGTCAGTGTTGAGGCAAACGGCTCTTAACTCTCCTGAGAAGCCATAAGATCCGCCTTCAACTAAAGAGATAGGCAAAAGCGGGTTCTCAGACGCGTCAGTAATTGTGACTGCATTTTGACGCAGTAAGACGCACTGATGTCGTCATTCCGTAGTCGCCTTGGTGCTTGGTCGTCATACTTGTCAATTTAGAGTCAAAATTTCAGTTATTGGAAAGTGCTCTAGAACTTAGGTATGGCAATAGTTACCTTAAAAAACTCCATTTTTATGAAGTATAGTCTTACTCCTCGTCCGAATAGAATAACGACGGCGTAAGTCCGCAATCACATATCTGGTTTGCGGTAATTGCGGTATCTGAAAATCTCCGCTTCAATGTTATTTTTTTAAAGAAGTACAAATTGACATTATTCCTTGAAGTTTATGCAGAATTTTCTTCGCACAGAGAAGAAAAATCACGGCAGTTTTAATGAATTGCCGTTGAGTATAGTTTTCCGTTCAAAAAATAAAGTATGACAGGAAGTCTGCGACGTCTCAAACCGAGTTATGTGATTGCCGACTTACACCGTCGATAATGTTGTGTTTCATTTAAAGGGCCAGAGCATGAACATGTTCATTGATGTCTTTGGAAAAACTGCGAGCAGGGTTGCAATTTTTTATGAAAAATAAAAGCTTAAATTTCATGTAAAATACTTCATGAAATTTCAGAAATTTACACAAACTCATGTCTCAGCAATATTTCTTTCTATGCGTTTCCAAGAATACTATTTTTTGAAAAAATTTCGTTGTAACCCGACCCTAGTTGATAGAAAAAGAAATAAACAAAGGTAGGTAGGGCAGAAATTTCAAAATGACGCTATCGAGACCAGTGTTTTTGCAGTTCCATCGGTAAAATGTGTAAAATCGGATGTATAGTGGGTCGATAATAAATTGCTGGTACAAGTCGTAAAACACGTATCTCAATAGCGGTGCTGCAGATCATTTCCAGTTTACAAATTTTCCATGCGAAGGGAAAGTGAGGATCAGGATTTTTAGGGGTTTTCTACCGGTTTCTCTTCCTCGTATAAAGAGAATTTAGTGTACCTAAATTCCGAGGAGTCGATTTGTTCTTTGAAAAAATGACAAAAAAATCGGAACAACAGAGAACATTTTAAGACATCGCGTTCGAGATACGTGTTTCCAGATTTACATTATTTATCGATGGGGAGAAATATATATACCAACAACTGTTCATTGTAAGGAACATTTATTTCGAGTGTACACAACCATTATATCATTCGACAAGCTGATTTTCTTTGAGGAGTACAAGCTCCAACCTGAGCTGGAATTCTGTAAGTCGAACGGTTTCGGGTCTGTGTGGACACCGTGTCGCTCAGAGCCGATGATAATAACACAGTTTCCTTTGTATCTATTCAGGTACTCATTAAATGCAGGTCCGTTGTTAAAGTAACAGAACATCAGTGCTGAGTTTTCATCCTCGGCCAAGTCAAAGAATCGCTCATCTTCGGGAAACACCAGAGGAATGAAACTTGGCGGTGAATAAGGCGATCTCCACCATTTTGAATCTATTTCCAGTCCGATCACCTCCACTCCTGTTCCATAAAATAGAGAAAAAGCGGGGATTTTTATAACAGCAAGCAATAAATCAATTAGCGACTCTCTTAAATTTCAAATGACATGGCTTACTTCGCGAAATATCGATTGATCTGCCCTTTAAACCTATGAAAAATGATCAATAAACAAGGTGTTTGCAACAAACACCTTAACAATCGATTTTTTATCACAGCCTCAAATGGGAAAATATCGATGATCGATTATTCACGCCTCGCCTCTGGTAACCGTCCACAACATAGAGGGTATCTTATTTCTTGTCTTCACAAGGTCTTAAGGTCGTCTTGAATGGCCTGGACCATCATATTTCAGATCTGTACACTGATGAACGCCCTCAAAAATTTTGGGTGTGCCAGACAAGGTACTTTATTTTGGTGCAGGAGCACTACGAAAATCCAAGTCTCCGACTCAATTCGTCGGAAAAGTGAAGGGGCGTCCTAAGACTTTCGGGCCACCCTGTACAAAATAATAGCTTTTTGCAGGGCCGGATTTACATTTTTAGCGCCCTAGGCTAAACTTAGTGTGGTGCCCTTAAAAGTAGGCGCTCTCGTGGGGGGGGGGGGGGTCCCAGGAGCCCCTCCCCTCCAGATCAGAAAGAGGATGTGAGGTGTCAGGAAAATTTTCAAATTCACCCCTGAAAAAACACGATTTTAAACAGTTTTGAGGTACGTTTACGTTTGCAAGTTGGTTTTGGAAAATGAAAAGTAAAAAAAGACTCTTTAAATTAAAAAAAAAAAAAAAATTCTCAAAGATTTTGCGCCCTTCAGAATGTTGCGCCCTAGGCTACAGCCTATGTAGCCTATTGGTAAATCCGGCCCTGGCTTTTTGTAAAACATGAAGGAATCACATTAACACCATGTTAGTTCGCCTTCAATTTTAGCATGGGTAACATACACAAGCTACACACGTGATAAAATGGTCGGTATAATCGTGAAATGGTACTGCCTCTCGGGACGTACAAAAATAAAATATTTTTACCAAACGGGAAGACGTTAATGTCAGTTTGCCTTCAATTTTTACAGTAGGCAACACGAGTCCCCACCTGGCCGAATCGTGGTATCATCGTGAAACGGCACTCGCACTCGAGACGTACACAAAGAAGAGCTTTTACCAGCTGTGAGTTCGCCTTCAATTTTTACTGTAGGCAATACGAGTTCCCAAGTGGTCGAATAGTGGTATCATCGTGAAATGCCTCGCTCACTCGCTAAGACCATAATCTTCATGAGCACTGGAACTGAATTTAATCGAGACTGGTATGAATGTTGCTTGCACTCGTTCGTTCTTTTGAATATTTTTTGACAGGGCTAAATATGTTTCGAAGGCAAATGAACCTCGCCATGATTACCAAAGCACAAATCATTCTTTTGAAAAGTCTCTTGAGCACTAGGGGTCCTTCTTTCCACTCACGGTTATATGATGACGCTACTACGTATAGCAATCAAAATGAGTAAAAATCTTCCCATAAAAAGAGAAAAAAGAAAAACAACTTAAAATCAAAGTACATTAACAATACCTACGGCGGCTTTCAAGAGCCATTCCAAGAGACCGCAGCCTGCACCCACGCTCACAATCCTGGTGGATTCCGTTGCCTCGGTTATTTTCCTCAAAAATACCAAATCTTCCAACTGTGGCTCAACCCACATTAACAGGGAATCTTTCAGGGATGGATGACATAGAACAGATTTCCAGTCACCTATTTAAAAACAAATACATAAAAAATAATATTAACAAAAAATAATAATAAAATAATATTAAAATGGGGTGAAAAGAAGTCAAGAGCGTTAGAAAAGTAAATCTGTAGGGTAATTTCCTTTTTTGATTGACTTATTTGATTTGATGTAACAACAGAAACTGTATTTGGATGTATTTCTGTCAAACGGACCTAAGCGCCAATTTGAGTTCCTTTTGAGGAATTTAGAATGCCGGATAGCGCGTTCTGTCAAACGGACCTAAGCGCCATGGAAAAGCATTGCGAGTATAGGACGGAATGAGCCCGATGCCCGGTTCCGCCGCCAATCCAAGCCCCCCTCTACCTTCCTCCCCCGATGACGCTTAGTTCCGTTTGATAGAAATACGTCCATTTGAATTTTGCAGTTTCCTTTCCACGACACAAAATCTTCCTGGTTCCTTTTACCCAAAGTTGGTCCATTTATTTTGAAGGATGCTACAATGGCTCTAAATACACTAAATTTTGATTAATTTTTAGAAATCTTACAGCTTTCTCTTCCTCCCTCCGAAATCGGTATGCAGCTCTTCAAAGAAGTGATCCAACTGTGCGAGTATAAAACTTTGCATCTGAGTTGTATATCAAAGGAGTATTTCCTTCAAATATTTTTTATATCTGCAAAACGCAGCTCGAACTCAAACTGCTTTACTTGGAACACGGGTTTTTTCATACTTAATTGTGAAACATTCTTGTCGTGGGAGTGAGTAGCGGAAGCGGATGTTTCGAATGCAACTTTTTTTTATTTATTGACTGTTGTCAGTCTAATTGTATCACATCAAAATGAAGGCGTTTTATGCTGTGTCAGAGCGAAACTTAAACGCCTACAGCTCAAGAGTCTTGAGCAGGCGGGCTCGAGAGTTTGACAAAGTTTTTTGGGCAACAAGCGTTGATCAAGGGGAATAAATATTTTCTGTAAGTCTGGTAAATTTGTTAAAAAGCTTCCAACCCATAGAGGCAGATAGAATAAAAAGAGAAAACTAAAATCTTTGCATTAGATATAGCAGGCAT
Organism: Bemisia tabaci; assembly: GCF_918797505.1. Lineage (NCBI taxonomy): Eukaryota > Metazoa > Arthropoda > Insecta > Hemiptera > Aleyrodidae > Bemisia > Bemisia tabaci. Next base: position 79,769 of record NW_027311759.1, read on the forward strand.
CATGCACGTTGTTCATCACCGTAGATTGGTCTAAATGACCTAGTTGCGCGGTTTCATTCAGATTTTAGTCTTAATTAAAAAAATAAATTTCTTTCGTGTTTCATTATTACTATATCTACAACTACTGATATCTTTGATGTATTACTATGAATGGTTCAATTGTGCAAGTCCTAGGATTATATTGCTTCGACACTTGAACTTATGGAGTACGAAAAAATAACATACAGGAATCCAAATGCGATAGGTGCGTTTCTGCGTCCAATATAAATAAAGATATCGTCGTTCGACAAACACGGTGATTGATATCAGTAGCTGCAATTATACTTTGATCTCCTTAACCGTGATTTTTTATCCGGGATGCACACACGAAAATTCACATTATTGTTGCATTCTAAATTCGTTACCAATAAATTTGATTATGAACACGGTCCATTGACGATTCATCATTACAAACGAAAGGCGTGAAAAAGAAGAAGGGGTACTTCACTTACCTTGTTGGTAAAGATTTTCAATCTCTTCACGACTTTCCTCCTTCATGGGTGGATTTAAAATTAAGAAATTGGAGTTGAAGGTGTATTGCCGCAAATAATCAATTGAGCGCGCATTAGCTTTTAGAGACCCATTAAAATATGAGCGTTCTAGTAGGGGTACTCGGTTCAACAACTAGCGCGACATTTCTGTAAAATAAAATAATAAATTACCTAAGTATCGGATAAAAGATTTAAGGCCTGAACACGAAAGGGCCTTTCCTCTTCTTCCTCTTCTTTTTTTTTTTTAATTAGACCTTCAAACTCATTTTTCTTCTTCTTTTGAATAATTATGAGAACAAACCCTCTTGTCTGTAGGTGGAAAAAGATAAAGGAAGGAACAAAAAAAGTTTTAGAAAATCCATCCATTTCTTAGATCCTGAGAACAGTTTATCTTAAGGTCAAAAAACATCGTTTTTAGAGAGACCTGTTTTAAGTTTTGAACACGCATGAGGGCTGCATTACTCTGTCCGTCACAAAATTTTGCATAACTTAATCAATAATGACCAGACTTGAACATTTTAATTCCAAAATACAGCTGAGTATAAGCAGAAATCGATTAGAAAAAAAACCCGGAAGAAACATTTTTTGAGAAAAAATGACTGCCGACTCCCTATAAACTTAGCGTTGAGCCCCAATCTTACATTTCTGTTTCCGCCACTTTTGACCGGGTACTCCAGAAAGCAACTTCCAATAAGATGGTCTAAGTTCAATTACCAAAATTTTAAAAGAAAGCGTTAGTTTCTGAGCCCCTTCAAATTCCGCGGGTTTACAAATTGAGCCATGCAGAAGTTAAAATAGTTGTATCTTGTAATTTTTGGCTGGGTGCATGAATTTTCGTAAAATTTCCTAGCTCATGCCAAAACAGGGACCCTCAGGATTGCCAAAATTTCTTCATTTTCCATTCCGTATATTTTCCCTGACATAAAATTTCTGAATTCCCTGACTTTTGATTAAAGCCTCCAGGGCCGGATTTACCTATTTGCCGCCCATGGGCCGCCTGTATTTTGCCGCCCCTTCTCATTCGTTTTGAAACATTGATACAAATCATCAAGTGAACGTGCTAGATGAGGAGGGGTGCATAAGACTCACGTTGAGCACATTTTTTGTGAAAACCCTGTCACCACTAGCAAGAGTTCACGGAACTTAGCGCGAAAATTAAGTTCCGTAAACCTATCCCTGTGTGGACAAGTCCTTTCATTAATGAGAAAAGAACGGAAAAATTATGGAAGAATACACCTGAATGTGGTTAAATGGTTTTAATTTCCGCCACCGCGCTGTGTTTGGCGCAATGCGTGAAGTATCTCTACAGTCATGTAGGCGCTATGCGTTTCACGCGCCGACCGCTGCTGACCAAACTATTTTTGACGCAATGCGTGAAGTATGCATGCAGTCTTGTAGGCACTATGAGTTTCACGCCAACCGCTGCTGACCGCACTACGTTTGACGCAATGCGTGAAGTATTCGTGGAGTCTTGTAGGCGCTAATATGTGTTTCATGCTGACCGGCGCGCCAAGGGCTTCTCCTTTCCATCCATCTCAAGTCCTCGTCATCATTGCTCTCTACGCCGCGCCAAAATTTCGTGTTTGGTTTCTCTCTCAACTTCTGTCTCTTGCATGACCGAAAGACGAACACATTAGAAATTACTATACTTTAACTCTCAGGAAATGAGAGATTTTTTCGCCTTTTCTCGTTTGTAATTTTTTTTCTGAATCAGATTTTTTTCTTGATACCTACATTTGAAAGAATTACATTAGCCGCCCCCTAAATTTGCCGCTATGGGCCGCGGCCCATGTGGCCACCCCCCAAAGCCGGCCCTGAAAGCCTCCACAAGCAATGTTTATCTTCCTTTTTCAGTTACGCTGATTTTCGTTAAACCATGAACGAAATCTCCCGTTCTATAGAGATTCAAATTAAGGCAAAAGGCACCGAGAAGTTGTCATGCAGGTAGCGTAAGACTTTACGGCATTAGACGTCTGACTTACCTTTTTTTTTGAGCGACTTTCCTTGATCTCAGAAGGGAAGTTTAGCTAAGTGCGTCCTGTAGATATCAGTTGATAAGAAGCTTGAATAAACGCACAATGAGAACACCAACTTTTCTAATTTGTCTAATACTTCTGAAGAATTATCTATGACACTTTTTTTTTCTTTGGAAGCGCTGAATTTCACGCAATAACCCACGACATGAGTTTTCAGGTGCACGTTGGCTTTGTTTTGTTTTGATGGCGCGCACGTAACATTGAACGTGAACTATTCTAGAAGAGGAACTAACGAAACTAAGAATAGGTACCTACCGCAAAGCCTAGAATAATCTGTAGAAGGAATACTATTGACCTGCCACAAGTTCGATTGTATATTTAACCACTCGGCGTCGCCTTCGCCAACAACGAAAATATTTTGGCAGCTGCATTATTTTTTAACTCTTTCCGTATACCTACGTTTTCCCCTTCCCTTGGTGTGGATGAACATTTGGTATGAGACACACATGACATATCGTCGGTAAAACTCCCAAACCAAACATCGCGTTTGCTGTGTTTAAGAATTTCCGCTCCCATTTTCTTTCATTGAAGGAGAACAAATCAACACATAGGCGGATCTAAAGGAGGGCGTAGGGAGCGCATGCCCCCCCCCCCCCCCCCCTCCGTTCGCTCGAAAAAAAGGAGGAAAACGAGAAAAGAAAACACAGAGGAACGGATGGAAGAAGTAAGGATGCTTATATATTTTAGAATTATTCATCACGAAATAGGCTTAAACTGCATATTAGATGCTTAAAAATTTCGACACTTTTCTGAAGGAAAGCCCTCACCCTCGCCTCCATCGTTTGAAGTGTCTAGATCCGCCTATGGATCAATATCAGTCTGTATATTTTCACAGAATTTCCTACGCATACAGAAGAAAAGTCACGTAAGTGACAAATAATTAATTTTTAATAATTTTCAATTGAAACAAATAAATTTAAAAAATGAAGTATGACAGGAAGTCTGCAACGTTGCAAACACGGACACGTGATTTGGAAATTTTACCATCTTTACAATATCTTTCGTGCATGTACTTAATTTCTTATTTTTCAGATTGAAATCCAAAAAACGTTAGGTATCTCTTAAACGAATCCTAGGTTTTTCTTCTCACGAGAAAACAATTCTGTGAAAATTGAAGGGAATTGACTAGTATATCATTCCCTTTAAATTCAAGAAAAAAAAACCTGAAATTTTGACAGCTTACAATGAAGATACGTGTCTTTTAATTTAACAGTCACTAGAAATATTATGCATTGTAAGATATAATATAAATGACATGCATGGTAGGGTGTTAAAAAAAAAAAAAAAAAAAAAAAAAAACTGTTTTCTTGAAAACCTTTGCTCCACTCAAAATTTCTGGTGCTACTAGACCTCTGTGCTACCTACTGAGGTAGCATGAATATGGGTAAAATTTTGGTCTCGCACATTTATACATGGATCCCAAGCCCTCCCCCCCCCCTTTCCAAAAATGGGCTGATTTTGAAGATTTTTTTCAAGCTCAATATTTACATATAAGACATTATTTAGTGATTCTTCAATTAAAATGCTTCATTCACTCTCATTCAATGAGAACTAAGTAGCCATGATTCTAACTTGTGGGCACACTCAGGAGAAACACGTAATTTTAGGGGGCATAAGCTCACAAGAAAATCCTTGAAAATTTCTGGTTTTTGTTTTTCGTATTTCTTTGCCCTTGAGCAAGAAGTTTCAATGTTTTCGGGTGATTCTTTTTAAGTAGAACTTTAGCGGGAAAAATAAGCTCATTCCTTCCCAGAAAAGTTCCCTGTGGTGAGGGGGGCAGTTCCTTTCATCTCAGTATAGCGAGAAACACGCGATTTTGTAAAACACGAATGATTTCGCATATTACCTCAATATTGCGGAAAGTACACTCCAGAGTTCGAAAATTCACTGAATACTTTTTTTGCTGAAATATAAATTCAGGGGCTTGGAGAACAAGTGGGATAGGTGCAGTTCTTGAAATACAGGGATATTAACGATTTCACTACAACTAGTCTTAAAACCTATTCTGGAAAAAATTCACTACTAAAATCCGATTTTCAAGCATCAGAAAGTGAGTTTGAACTTTTTTTCCACCATGAGACTCCATGAAATTTTGACACTTAATACACATATTTTCTGAGATAGCAAAAAATGCACTTATCCCACTTGTCCTCCAAGTCCCTCAGTTATTGTTATCATTCTGAAATTTTCAGGAGGATTTCAGCTTTTTTTTTCCTTGCTTTTTTTAAAAATATTATTACTTAATTCAATATTAATAAAACTATAAGGCAAAGAAGAGCTTACTTTGTTATACACTTCAGTAGTTTTCCTCCAATCTTATTAAAAAAAAAAAAAAAAAAAAAAAAAAAAAAAAAAAAACCAACTTACTCTCTCCAGGAAAGGAAGGGATGATAAGAAGAAACGAGTACCTTTCCCTGCTCTGCCACATAGACAGGGTTTTATCACCAAATCAAAGCCTTTATCCAGAGGAACAATGCTGCTTGTTGTTCAAATTGAAAATTGTTTCATGGTTTGATCTAGTTGAATTAAGTTTTTTAACTTGATAAGGATAATTTTGAGGAGAAAAGGATGTTCTTAAAAAAAAAAAGCAGATTAGTGCTTATTTTGAGACATGTATTTGGATTTTTCCCCCCTTTCATTTTTAAAGTACGCATTTTATCACAATAACAATGATTTTCACAGATGTTGAATGTGATTATTCTCACTGCACTTCACTTAACACCTGAGAGTTAATAAAAGTATAAAATTTTTATGTCACCATAAGAGAGAATTAATTTAATTTCAGTAAATTAAATAGTTAAAGCCAATTTTTATAGTGGAGTGTTCAAGATTTTTCATATTTTTTGGTAAAAGAATCTAACTATACAATTTCATAGCACAGGACAATCTCTTCATTGATTCTTGCTTTTGCAAGACATTAGTTTGAGGTATCTGCTCTAAAATTGAACAAACATTAGGGTATCCAACACAATTTGGTGAAATACTGGTCCTTCTTTTAATGTTTACTGCAAAATAGATCAATCGTGCCAATAAATATATATTTTCTGATATCTATTTCCTAAAGATTTCTTTTGAAAATTCAAAAATAAGTTGGAGTTAATATGAACTTGAATTGTTTCTTTTGATTAGATGTCTATCAAATTGAACGGCAAATATCATGTTCAGTAAATTTTTGCCTTCATGGAGTTTTCAAGAGATTTTTCAGAAACAAACAGCTTACATGAGTTTTTCGGCTATTTACCTACATTTGGATATAAAATCAAATCAAAACTAGTGTTTAAGCAAAATTTGTCGGTGACACAATGTTTGTTTACTACCAGTATGGGTCCACCTTAAGAACATTAAAAATGGATGGTTTTGTATTCTGCTCTAGATGGTACTTGCTACTGGGTTTTACGTAGTCCATTAAGCACCATACCCTCAATAAGGCGTGAGTAAACAAAGTTCTTTTTTATTGCAAAACGGAACATTCAAAGTAGACTGAATTTCCATTCATTGCTGATGGCGCCATGGTAAGACAACAAAATGGAGAAAAAAGATTACAGTTTGGCTTCACTTATTCGGTGCAACTATTTGTCATTCATAACTGCTTTACTGTATGCCAAGTCCCAGTACTGTTCAACTTCATGTTTCCTAAATTGTTCCCGTGCTAGTTTTTCTGTGGCACATACTTTGAATTTCATTTCACCAAAGTTTCTTTGTTTCACCAAACCCTGAAAAAGTACAGTGATACAAATATTAGAACCAGAAACAGTCAAAATTCAGACATGAGTGAGAAATGACGAATTTACATTATGGAATGAAAATTAGAAGATTTAAATTCATACTCACTATTGACTCATGACTGTATTTTCGAACCATTTTCACTAAGCTCACCAAAGTGGGACAATGTTCATAAAAAAATTTAATTGTGGGATGCAAAGTGGGGGGGTATCCATCACTCCTTGCCTTCTGCAAGATATTCATATGTGACCTGTCAAAATTCCCTCATCACAACAAGAATGTAACGTAACTGGTGAACTAAGAATATGTGATGACAGTGGGAGAGAAAACGGATCAGGGCAAGAATTACACACCATTTCTTCATGAGTTTGAGCCTGCATTAAGACAAGAGTGAAAAGTCAGCAGTCAACGGGATGTTTACAACCAAATCTACGTCATCAATAAGCGGATAAGTAAGAGTGGCGGACTGACTTGGCCTTGCTGTGTTTTAATAGGTTGAAATCATTTAAAAATTCGATAATTACGCAACCAACAACGGCAACGCTGCCGCTTTGTCTTATCCTCTTGAAGAGACAGTTAGTCTTGGTTTGTCGGGCCCGAGAAGTTCAAAAATTGCTCTCCGCTAACCCAATCGACACGACAAAGAGTCGATAGAGCTTTGTCGCCTGTTTTCAATAATCGGCCCGCAGGTGAGATAAAATGATAAAAAGGGGATTTTGTCTATTATTTAATCTTACCTCCCATACGAGGACACATTTATTGGGAACATCTTTTCCATCCTCATCTTTCAGCATATCTTCTTCCCACTTTATCCTGTGAAGCATCAACCTAGAAAGATTAAAACATGACCATTAGATGAGTTTCAGTAAAAAATTGAACTTGGATTCACAATAGAAACTTTGTAGTAAATCTAATACAAGAAACTTAAAACCGGATGATTTTCAAGTAATTTAAACTTTGATTTTTTTTATGTTCTCTCTCGTTTGATGAGGAATGAGCTACTCGAAATATGAAATAGAATTTTACCTTTTAAATTTTTTCTGCTGTTTTGGACCTCCTTCCACAACTATCACATTGCAGTCTTTGAACATGACAACACAGCCAGTCATGAATAATTGTTTGGCATTTGTTTCTACTTTGAACTTTTTCGATGCGCTACTTAACTGATCAACCCTGAGAAACACAAAAAATTAAATTAATTAATGAAGTTTCGAAGTATAATGTTGAAAACGATCTGAGAAACAAGATAAAAAACCATTTAGACCTCGGGTAAAGAAACAATACAAAATTACACCGTAAAATTTTGAAAAATGACTAGTGCACATATAAATGCTGGTTAACAAAGAAGCATCTTTCAGTTGAAAGTCAGGTAAAACAGAGTTTTGAGAAAATCTGTCCAAGCTGTACACACAAAAAAAAAAAAAAAAAAAAAAAAAAAAAGGAAATCTTCCATCTCAAGGTAAATACGCCAAGAGATGAGTGAGGATTTAAGCTTTAATCTTCTTACATTATGCTTAGTAAAATTTTTCAATATGCAGTTACCTTCGACATGCCAATTAGATAACAGAACTCAGCACTGAAAACTAAAGAATTAGATGCTCGCTAAATTCTGCTTGTATTTAATATGCTGTCCTTTACAACTTCTTGAGCACAATGAGCATTTAAAGTTGAACTTTTTAAGAGCCAATTAAGAGAAAAACAGGGCTGAAAGGTGAACTTTCCAGCATTTTGACTTTCATTATCAGGTAGGGATATTGCAACTTATGATTGGCGATTGAGGACAGGTTTTGTTACCCTGCAAGTCAGGAAGATAAGATGGACAAGAAGAATATAATTCCTCTAAATGGCAATGGCGTGCAAAGCAGCGTCCACAGACGCATAGCAATGTTTCTACATCTCCAAAAGAAAATGTATCTTAGAATGCCAAAAAATGTTTTTTTAGGCCTGCTTTACTCAACATTAATACTTACAAATAACAAATTTGATTTTAAAAGCTCATGATGTTTAGACAATAACGGACATCATATTAAATAATAACATTTAGCCATCGCAGAATTTTCTAATACTCTACGAAAGATTCTTTGCGAGTGCATTTCTTCAAAATGGTTGTAAAGCAGAATGTTAGATACTTCATTACAATATTACGATAGGTACCTTAAAAAAAGGGAGAAGACTAACCTGTAAATTGCTACATGGACTCCTAACGTTGTATCTTCTTGAATTTTTCTTAGTTTTTTCTCCTTCCGTTGTTCAGTTGATAATTGTCTGGCAGCATTCGAGTCTTCATGAGCTTTCTGTCTTTTAGCCATCTGGGCTCTGACATGAGCTTCTATTTTTGTTGGATCTTGAACAGCTTCTGTCCCAAGAACCCTCATCAAGTTTGAAATACGAAGCTAAAACAAGAAATAATGAAAAAATTATATTAATGAGCAAAAATTCTAGAGAATTGTGCTGAGGCCATTAACTGATCATCTATGAATCCCCACAGCTATAAATAGAAATATGAGTGGAAGCACCAAAGCCTCCCAAAATAAAACCTACATAAAACACTGCGATCTTGCCCCTGACAAAAGTATTATAGAAAATAATAAAACTTTAAAAGATCATTTTAGTCAATCTCCATACTGTGCGAAAAATAAAATAAAACTCAGTTTCCTTTCCTTTTTCAGTTTCCCAAGATAAATATACCCACAATAGGACGTTCAGTTTAGGATCTCATGATCTTGCATTCTCAGTATTCTTGGCACACCCAAAACTTTCTTTTATTTCTGGGCTGGGGCTAGCAGAAGAGTACATACAAGATTCTCTTCCATAAATGTTGCGAACAGGCAGTATGCAAGGAAAGAAAAAGTAAACAGGTGAGACAAACCTTTGGTTCGGGAGGAGGTTCTAATCCTAATCTAATTTTCTCTTGTTCTTCTTTCCACGCTTCCCTTCGATTTTGCCGCCTTAATTTCTTCCGCTCCTTTTTCGTCAGGAACACAGGCATGTAGTCTGGTTTCAAAGAGCTAGCTGAAAAAATGAAAAGACGTTTATCAAACATGCAATAAAGAAGCGCCGTCAAAATATCCAAATGATAAAGTTGAGGAAATATTTAAAACAAATAAACTTTGAAAAAAAAAAAAACTTTCACACTTAACAGACATTACATACATTGTCCTCTAATAACAAAATTTTATTAAAAAGGATTCTAAAATCAAGCTGATGGAGAGTTGAGCTGTGGTAGGAGTTTGATAAGGTCAGTTTTCTTCAGATTAGACAGTTGGAGTATTTTTACCGACAGACTTGATAAGAATTAACATCAGTTTCGTTAAGAAACAATGAAAAAATATCAACCACTTAGATTAGTCTTACGAATGAAAAAAAAACTCACTTGGTGGTTTCATTTGGGTTGGATGTTCCACTAGATGGGTGATAGCATTCTGCTTGATATTGACAGACCCATTAAGATTATTGCTGTACCTGTAAATAAAACAATATTCAATAAAACTTGTGAAAGGACAATGAGTGCATTGCATAAACAAGAAGAAAAAAAACACAAAGAAACCGGGCCAGAACTGTATGTACCAGGGCGGTAGAATAGTGCTCGGTCCAAACTATTTTGGAGGGAAAACAAGGCCAAAAAGGTTCAAAAGTTTCAATGGACCACTAGACAAGGTACGAATTTAAGCGATCTGATACATGTTTCTTAACCAGAATTTCACGTAGAAAACGATTCATTCACACAACGAAAATTACGGAAACCAACTCCTAACGAAGATATTAACGTTTTTATTTCACATTGGTTACGAGGACTTTGAACTGCCTGCTCACAAGAAACTCAAAACTCTACGTGAGTCAAATCGCCCACTACAACGGTTTCAGCAAGCTTCTCAATCGAGCGATGTTCATTTCCCATCATGTGTTGTTCAAACTATTAGCAATTTGCTACAACTGAGCCAAAGCGTCAAGATTGAGGTTGCCAGATTTTTATATCGCAGAGACTGTCATGATAACGTTTAGCGCGCGATGTGAATCACGTAAAGCATTGAGTTTTCATGAGCGGGTGGTCTGAATTCTTGCATTAAGAATCATTAAATATCTTCGTAAGGAGTTAATTTCGGTAATTTTCGTTGTGTACATTGTGTTTTACGTAAAATTTTGGTTAAGAAACATGTATCAGAATGCTGAAATTCGTACCTTATCTAGTGGTCCATTGGGGTAAAAATGTTGAGCTTTATTGAGTGCCAGCACAAGACTGAGGGGGGACATTTTTCAGTTCAGGCAGATGCATGGGAATACTATAAGCTGCTATTGAGCTGAACACTCGCCCTCCTCAGTCTTGTGCTGGTACTCAGTAGAGCTCAAAATTTTGACTCTAATTGATATTTTTGAACTTTTCTTGCCTTTTCCCCTTCAAAGTAGTGTGGACTTAGCACTAATTTATCACCTTCTTGCATTGCATAAATAGGCAAAAAAGATTGAAACTTTAAATCTTGACTTTTTTCATATCGGAATATTATTACTTTTCTAAAATATTATTAGATATGTACAAGAAACAAAAAGAAGGCTCTATGGCACTCAATAAAAACTCCATGAAAAATCCATTGGATTGATTCCTTGTCAACTTAGTATGAAAGATGCTGAGATCGTTTAAAGGCCCCAAATATGAGTACACAGGGTAAAAATTGATTCAGGCAGGTAAAAAATGAAGAATAAACGGTTCCTCTTAAGAATGTCTGATACATTTTTATGCCCAGTGATTAACCAATCACCATTAATTATCCTGTGCGCGGAAACACATGACATCCTGTACTTTGCTCCTCCAGTTTATCTGTCACACTCTAACTTGATTTTACTGTTTCGACTCCTCCCGGGTCTTCATTAGCTGAATTATTTTTTCACTTTATTTTCTTGCACTATTCTCCCTCCCCACGTACAGACTGTAAGACGTTGTAACTTTAATTGGCGCTACTGTCCTTTTCAGAGTATAGTGACATAATACGATTATTCAATCGTATTTATACTTTTTTACAAAAAACTTTTCCAGGTTCTGATTAACTTGTGATCTTGACCCATTGCGATCAAATGTAAATTTGAAATCAATAATTTTAGAATCAATTTTTGGTTATGGAAGGTTTTTTAAATCAAACTCTGGGTCCCAATTTTCTGTCTCTTATTCACTTGATTTCCTTTTTTTACTACTGAATAATACTAAGACTCAGTTTCCTCTAGGTGACTAGTAAAGGAACTTGTAAATCGAGCGCAGAGCGTTCGACTTATCATTGTCCACGGAATTGAAGAAGCAGCTCTAGACAGCTAGTTTTGAGCAACCGTTAAACACACTCTACTGAGTTTACCTCAAACAATCATTAATACAAAGAAAGAAATTTTTTTACTTACTCTTCCCCTTCAAGTATGACAGCATCCCACCATTCAACTCTGGGAATTTCTTCTATTTCATTTTCAATTTTAGGTGCCATCTGGGCTAATTTCGTTACTGAGGATATGCCAGTTTTACGAGCTATTTGAGAAATTTCATTTTGTAATTTTTCCAACTGGGCCTGGGAAAAACAGAAAAAAACTTAGTTCAAAGAAGAATTTACTTAAATAATTAAAAGAGAATAGAGAGATGGTAGGCAAGTAAATAAATAAGAAAAAACAATGATAACAAAAAATAGAGAGGCTGAGGAAAAGAAATTGCATGCTGTCATTGCAAAGCTCATAGAAACAAGGTTATTTGGTCTCATTTCTTGAAAGGTGCCGCAATGGTCACATGGTTCATATTGTTGATTTCTAAGCATTGGGTACTTTTGGGTGTTACACAGAAAAAAATAAAATTGCTGATTTAACAATTTTGTAGTTAAAAAAAGTGTCCGAAATGTTTCAATGTAGATTTTGCAATAAAAAACTGCTAATTTAGCTAGACCCAAAAACAACAAAGAAACTTACAGAGGTTAAACATATTTGACCGCTCCCAAAATCTCTCTTTATTAAAAGTGATTTTTAGCCTCATCCCCACCCCCCCCCCCCCCACCGAGAAAAATCTTGATGTGATTAAATTTTCTTTCAAATGCACTGCTGATAAAGAATTATATATAAAGAAATCAATGAAGTTGTATTGGACGATATGATTTCACCAAGGACTTGGGATTCACCCAAGGATGGGTGATTGGTAAATATTTACCTATACGTAGTACCTAGGATGGGTTTCATCCAATCTTTTTGGCTTACTACAAAATAGAAGGGAAATCAACATGATATGGGGAATATTCCTGTTACATTTTGTACACTTTCCCTACCCAGTTGATTCGTTTATTTGATGCAAAATACTTGACACTCAGAAAACAACTTTTTTGTACATCCACTTAACGTATCACATTCCTCGCTGGTACAAAAGGAATACAATTTCTTATAGACTTGTGAGAAATTTTACTTCTGCATTTCTTAGCTTCTTGCAATAATTTAGTTTCTCGTACATAAATAAATATAGAGTAAAAAGTCATTAAAAAATTCGGGCAAAAAACGAACATTAAAATCAATAAAAGTTTTTTTTCATGAGACACCATACAAAACACTGTTGATTGCATTGTTTGGAATTGAAAAAATCCAAGATCCTTACTTTCATTCGCATCCGTTCTGCCAACTGTCGAAATTTCCCTGGCTCATGGAACTTAAAAGACCTTTTGCCTCGTACACTGGGACGGGTTGAGATTCGTGGATCGTAAAATGTGGTTTCGCTTGTTTCTTCACCCGGTTTTTCAGCTAGCTGCTGACGAAATTCTTCTCTCCTCTTTGCATGGATATTAGCCTATAAAGACAAAATAATCATACTGATTGAGCCAAAGATGCAAAAAAAGAAGAAAAAGAAAAGAAAAATACACTGAGAAAAAAGGGGGGAAAAGGAAAAGGGAATGAGAAAAAAATCTATGTTTCCTAGTCTATGTGAACTTAAAACAAAACATTGAAGTTTATTCACAACAGACTTAATATAAAATATGTTCCTGTTTGTAATATAGGAGGATTTTTGCTTTAAATTTCTGTTTTTAACAGCAAACAGATCATTATTATAATGTTAAAATGCATGTATTTTTCTTCCCTTTTCAATGATATTCTCTGCTAGTTTGTAGCAAAATTGAGGGATAAGATTTACTTGACAAATTTTAAATTGACAAAACTTTTGAAAAATTTACGCTGACATATGGATTTTCTTAAAATCAAGTAAATTTAAGAACTTTTTAGGGAAAATTGGCACTTGGGAAAATATGTGTAAAAATTTTAAATCATCTTCCCATACTTATAAATGGATTGCATTTTGCAAAAAGGAACCACTAGCATTGCACTGTTGCTAAGATTGTGCAACTTCTTTTGTCTTGGAGGAAAACCCCGATTATCCATTAATAGTTTCTATTTTACTCGCTAAAAACTGTAAATTTAAGACAAAAATTACCATCTAAATTTCATAGTTTTTCACGATTTCCGTAACTTTATTGCAAAACATGAAGTTGCACAATCTTAGCATCATTGCAATGCTAGAGGTTCCTTTTTGCAAAATGCAATCCAAATGTCATTGATGTGCAAGTTGTACACAGTCTCTCTTAAAAAGAAGCATTTTAGCAGCTTCCACCATGCTCCACAACTCAGTTCAAAACCAAAAATATTATGAGCATGCAGGTTTCATTGATTTTAACTCTTATTACCGAAAAATGTTTTCTTTTTCCTCATTTATTGGATAGATTCAAGGGCATTTGCCAATTCTCCAGACTTTAAACATTTCTTTACTTTAAAAAAACCCGTAAACTTAACGAAGTGCCACCAATTTCATTTAAGGAGTATGAGCATTTCTAAGTACCTTTAAAGTTGGGGTGACTTGTGAAAGCTGAATTTCTTTTCCAGACGAATCCACGGTACGGCCTTCATTGTCAAGAATCAATGGAGTTGGTTTGTCTTGTTTAACTGGTAAGACACCACTAGAGATCTTTGACTGAATCTGAGCCTATAAAAACAAAAAACAAAAACAACTGAGTAGGTAAGTTTTCTTCTTTCACGATGAGCGACCAATCCTGGAATTGAGATAAAGAAATTACAAGTATAACTGAGATGATATTAGAGTGAGTTTGCTTCATTGAATGAAAGTTTCATCAGATATTTTACTTGACAAGTAAGCGATAATATTTACTAAACTTTTCAAAGATAGTGTCGCAAGCATTTCTAACTATTCAATTTACTTTAAAGAACAACCATTGAGCAAATTTTACACATTCATAGAGAACCAACGAAATAAACAAAGCTCAATTTGTGATACAGCAGATTTCGAGGCATAATTTCCTCTTTTGCACGATTATAGACATTTCGAAACATTCCATTTGAGAGGGGTGTTCTATTAATTTCTTTATCTATGGCCGGTGCTCTCCTTTTGAGAGTTAACTTCTAGATCTTTCATTCAAAATTACTGGCAGTAATTTGCGGATTGAAAGAATAAACCCCCTTACTTACTGCTTTCATGCACTTTTTTTTTTCATTTTGATGCATGCAAGAACAACTAAAATTACTCAATCCAATTATCAACCCCCAAGGAACAAAATGAAACAGAACCAAAAGTCTTCAAATATTTTAACCATCATGAAAAATCAGATGCATGAAAGTAAAGCATTAACTTTCCGATGTCAATGTTTTAAATACCTACTATTTTCTGTGAGTCAGCACATTTAGCAAATGGAAACCAGAGGATGTTTTTTGAAAAAGTAGAGTTTGGGATAATTTTGAGCTTGTATAGAAGACTGCTTGCTCTTGACAAATATTTCAAGTCTACAACCATTTAGTGTGTAGGAATTGGGCTTGAAATTTGTTTTTTATAATAGCCTTACTGATGATGGAAAAGGAAACTTCAAGAGCATTTTTCTCAGTTTCAAGTTCGTATCACTTGATTCCCTTTTGCTAAACACCGATTAGGAGTTACAACTACGTATAAAAATGTAGGAAAACGACATATTCAATATGGTCTTATTGAATTGGTTCATATCCAATCGGTTGGATGACTTGACATTTCGAAACTTTGCCTGCTTAAATACGTAATACCTAGAAAGAAAACAAATATAAAAAGAAGAGGAAAACGAAAAGAAACTTAAAAGATAAGATGTATGAAACTCACTTGCAATTCTGCAATTCTTTTAGCTTTTTCATCAGTTGCTGGAATTCCGACAGGTGGTTTAGGTACTGGTGGCGCCGCAGCAACAGGCGCTGATTTACCTTTCAAGGACTCTAAAGCTCGTTTCCGTTCAGCGATCATCCTCTGTGCATCTTTCATCATATCTTTAATCTAAAAAAAAGAAATAAAAACAAGTTGTCATTCCTACTTATGAAATAAGGAGTTGGTTTGAAAATTGTGAGTCATTCACACCTAGAGTAGCAAAGAGCAGATTCCACTAAAATGCTGCTTCGACTCCTGCGGCTCAATTTTTGAATCAGTATTGAGCGACTATGATCAATAAGAAGCATTGCTAAGATAAGGATTTATATCGATCAGGATCATTCGATAAACGATTCATCAATCAACCTACTGGTGGCGTATGGATTCAGACTCCAGCTGATTTAGGAGTTTAGATAATTGAATATATCAATGGTTAAGCTCTTCTGTCTGAAGTCCAGAGATGCACTTAGTTTACATTTTAGAGCGGAAGCATCGTATGTTGAGACCAAAGTCAAGTATTGTTTAGGTCACCACTCATCCAAGGTGCCATCTGATTGCATGTATTAACCTGTTGCGTGGTGCTAATTCTGAGGTGATCAGGGATTGACATTTATCTCAACATATGATGCTTCCGCTCTAGAATGTGTTTAAAGTTATATTGGTGCTCAGTTGCCTGTATCTTTTGAGTGCAACAGACCCATTCTGAATGAAATAACTTACAAACACCCTCCTCAGACTGACAATTGGACAGATAAAAAGAAGAAACCTTGAATTTATTCTCGATGCACTCTCATCTACCTAGAGCTCCTCTTACAATGCCTTAGATATGTCTCCGTCAAATCAAAATTTGAAGTTTGATCTAGGGCTAAGTAGAATTAGAGGGTGAGAATTAACATGAGAATTTGGCTTTGCAACAGAGGGTAAATGGATTCAACGTACCTGTAGCTCGCCGATTTTTGATGCATTCGGATCTCCTGGAGTGCTCCCCATGACTTGCTTCTTAACACTTTTCATTATCAATTAAATTTGAATTACAATGAAGAAAGAACTTAGATATTTGGCATGTCTCCCTTCAAAAGCATAAAAAAATGAGATCCTAAGCCCTGACGATACTTATTATCAGGACTAACACACGGAGTAATACAGATACTTAAAAGATCACCATAGGAAAAGTTTTAAATCTAAAAGTCACACACTCATTCAAGCCAGTGAAAAGAAAGGGAACAAACCACTGCCACTGAATAATTACATTTCAAACCATTGTATTTGAAAAAATTACATGCGGAAACTGCAAAAAGTGAATAAGTGCAAAAAGTGAGGTTAGGACGTACGAATACGATTTTGTGATTTTCGTTTTGTCCACAGTGTTTACGCGAGCGCTGCTGTATAGCTCAATGTTGCCGTTTCAAAATGAATTTCATCTGGTAATCTTTGATCCTGTATTTTATTGTATTGAGTATATTTATCCATTTATCGAAGCAACGAAGTGAAAGAAAATACCAAGGAAAATTTACCTCAGTCAAAATAGACAAACGGCCACTGCACTACAGGAAAAACACACAATTTCTTATGATTCTCCGCCTATATCGGCAACTGTGTTTTTGCCGATTATCGAACTTTTGTTTACGTCCGTCATTCAGTTGATTCAGTCGTAAACTTTCTAAGTTTGAAGCTTCGATTTGATGAATCCTTTCAAGTATATTCATATGGCCTTAGTAATTTTTCTTCAGTGACTACTCGCAAAGCATTATTGAACGTCTGACATCCTGAAATAACCATCCCTTTCGTAAATATCGAAGAATTCCGTTTACTCATCTCGCCTTCGGCATGGTCCTTTTGGAGAATGACGTGGTAAGTTACTTATGCTCGCAATTTTCCCTTGCCACATTCTCACTTTTCAGTGAAAATTTCTATCAGCACACGTTAGAAAGTGACTATAACTGTTCAGCAATGAATTCTGTATTGAAGGAAAAATAAGCTGTCCTGCCGAGTGGGTCCTCTGTTTTGAGGTTATGCAGTATCTGCAACACCACATCCATAGCAGATGGGAATCACTCAGACGTATGACTTAAGAACCTGAAATTACAGGGTAATATTTTCACCTTTTCCCTCAAACTTGCGAGCGAATAAAATTAGTAACTAACTCGGAATTGAACTGGCTTAGCTACGCACTTCATTGTGCATTTTACAGACCTATATGCTTCTGATGATGAATGGAGGCAGGTAGAGTTCACGCCAAACAAGTTTACACACTTTAAGAGAGTGATAGAAAATGCACCACCTTGACTCATGAATTTACTATTTGTGATCAATTGAAGATAGCTGATCTTCTGTCACACTCTGAAACTGCTTTAACTTGAGTTGCGTAAACTCTAAATTGAATTGATGGAATAAGGTTTTTTTTAACCAAACTGCAAAGGAACGTGATGAAATGCCTCACTGTTTTATACAGTCTTCTTGCGCAGTCCAGCTCATTCCCTGTGTCCAGTTGGACCGCTAAGAATGCTTCAGGACGCTTCTCACAAGGTGGGTTGCGAGTAGTCACGTGCGATCCTAATCTCAGTCGAACCACTTCGTAACATGAAGACCATGATCTACCGCATTCCATGGTTAAAAAAGAGCCTTTATGATGCCCGTCTGATTGACAATATATTAAGTTTTGTTTACTAGATTGTGCATCTGATTCCCACATTTTTATTTTGATGGTTGTTATTCTACTAGCATTGATATTTGATTTATTTTTTTGTCTTCCAGTTTTTAACCCACCTGAAAGAGATGTTTGCCAAATCGCGCCAGAAAGGAACAGTACAGCTAACAATGAAACGATGTAAGTTTTCCTCCTCTCTTTTCTTTCAAAAGTATATCTCTTAAACTCATTAATTAATACGCAATGATATCGATCCAGTATGACAGTCAGTAATATATGTTTTTATAGTAATAAATAAAATTAGAAGACATGTGAATAGCATTTTGCAAAAAGGAACCAAGAGTATTCCAATGTTGCTAGATTGTGCAACTTACAATTCTACGCATTAGCATTACTGATACCATGCGAATAATTATATTTACAAAAATAATTTTTGTCTTGGATTTATTGTTTATTGGAAATAAAGCTAAAACTTGTATAGATGATCAGTTTATAATTGCAAGGTAAAAAAAATGCACAATCTTAGCGACATTGGAATGCTCTCGGTTCCTTTTTGCAAAATGCAATCCATGTATTTTACTGACCTCACTTCATTGAATTTTAGCTGAGAAAATGATATTCAATTTTGTTGAAAATCTAACCTCATATTCAAAGAAGAAGTATCCTTAAAACGGCTTTTGTGAGAATAGTTGATGAATTGGCCTGCTTAGCTGTTTCCACTGCTGCTGTTCTTGTTCTTTGCCAAATTTAGGTAATTCTCATGTCCCTATAGTAAGTGAATTTTTTGTTTCAGATGATGGTAGAACAAAACCTAGACCGAAAAATCCTGACAAAGAACTCCCTGAACCCTCTGAACACTTATGTTTAATTCGCGCAGTTCACAAATCTAAAAAACTTAGCACTGTTGTAAGTACATATGTATATTGAATGCACATACACTGTTCACAGCTCATTTTTCATAAACTTGTGCTGTTATGCCAGTGCAGGTGTATGTTTTATTGGCTGCTACCTTTCTTTTTCAGACCGCTTCTATGATTGCTGTGTTTAGACTTTGTCCAGAGGTGGCTTCGGCCACCCATGATCCTCTCATCAGGGGTACAAAAACTTTCAAAGGTCCCTCCCCCTCCAAAAAAAAAAACAAATTTAGGCGCCCCCCCCCCCTTTTCCAGTTCTTGCAGAATTTTGCCCGACATATAAAGTAACGCGGTAAACAGTTTTATTTCCTCAAAACAGCGCTCTTGAATGAAACGTTCCCCACCTTGCAAAAAAAAAAAAAAAACCCTGCCCTCTTTCACAGGGTTCCTCCATTTTTCTCATCCTCACATGGGTCCCGCCATCTTATGGGACTGTGGTGTGAAAATTTTTGCACCCTTGCCTCTCATGATACAATTGCATTCTCCCAAGCAGTATTATTTCATAAGGATTAACGCAGTGGAGTTTTGTCAATCATAGTAGGAAGCATTAAAGTCACGTCCAGATTTTGATATATTTAAGCTTTTGTTCATCGCTCTAGATTTGATTGCTCATTTCATGATCAAAGGTCGGATGTTAAATTGAATGCTTTTACTGCTCATTTTTTGCTGTCTGATACATTGATACTCAACCAAACTTCCGTCCACAATATGTAGACTGAGAAAATTGGAGTAATTCTAGAAAGATACTGAATTTTTATTTTGCCCTCAGACACAGCTATTTTCCTTGATGCTAAATCAGGCCTGCATGGTCACAATTAAGCTTGAATGATGATGTGTCTGTCTCGGTCAATGAGGAGCGGTTCCGAGGGTGAGGTTCGACAGTAACACACATCAGAAGCATGCACATACATTGAAAAATATTTGTGTGAAAGAAGGTGAAAGAGTAAATCGATCTTATTTTCTTTGTCTTCTCTGTTTCAGGTCCATTCTAAAGATGTCAATAAATTCCAACTAGCATATTGCAGTCTACTTAAAACAAGTTTTGATGGACTTCAGAAACGATCCAAAAAATCCAAATCGAAAGCAACTTGAGATGGTGAATTTCCTCTCCCTTTTTATTTTGTTATATACTTATGTTATTTTCCAACTTGTTTTTTACATTAAGAGATCTAGGCCAGTGTTATGAAAACGATTACAGTTTTCTTCCAAGTTTAAAATCTGTTTTTCATGTTCAGAGAGCATTATCATTACAACCGGCAATTCAATTTACAATGCAAGTAAAGGAATGTTGTGATATTATCAGGGAATTGTGAAAAAGAAAACCTTAGTATATTCTTGACGTACGAAAGATAAGAACTTGAACTCACTGAGTTGCAACCAGATATCTCTTGCCTTAAATGAATAATGTTAGCCTTAATCAGTCTAATCTTATTTGAAGTCAGCTTATTTCCTCTTGTTTAATTTTTCAACAAAAAACTAAGCAATATTGTGCTTTAAAATTATGTAAAAGTATTCTCTACAGCTAAGAAGAAATTTGTAAGAAGTTGCAAGGCTTTTTGGTTAGTCGGAGAGGAAATTAGTCAGCAATAAAGAGGTTCTTTTCACATGTGTCCAAATGTACGCATTCCTATCTGGCCTTCAAAAATTATCATGATCAGACTGAACATGAAAGCAGTTGGCATTTCAGATGCAATCATCTGACACAAGTATGGGTTTTGATGACCGTTTATTATTCAGGTAACAGCTCCAGACAAACAGCCAGATTGCAGACACTCACATTTCTCTTATTTTTTTTACCCATTCCCATTGGTATTTGAGGGGACTTGAAATCTGTAATTGCTGCCTTATGTTTGAATACATATCCTGGACGTATTTTCACTCTTCCTGGAACAAAGTGAATCTTGTCAGGCGTTAACTTCATTTTCATTATACCTACTGCTGACTCTTCTTTTCTTTTTCGAGATAATTACTTTTTATGTTTTGCACCTAAGTACTTTTGTCATCTGAAATTTATTGAATAAACACAAAGGAAGCTCATGATCAAAGAAAAATCTCACTCTTTTGATCACTCTCTCAAATTGGACACTAGTTATATTCCTATGTTGTTTACAGATCTCTAGAATGTATTTCTGTTTCTTTGGAGAAGTTTATATTTTCTCAATCTAAGTAAGTGAGTAAACGAAGCCTCAATAGAAACCTGAGTAAGATAACTTTCTCGCCACTTAAGATGCAAATCAAATAGATTATTTTTAAGTAGAATTAGTAGGGGTATGTATGTATGGTCATATTATGCCATTTGACCAAAAAAAACCCTGATATCAGGTATAGTAAGGAAAGTTTAGGGATGCAATTCCACTTTTCCTGTGTATTTTTGACTGCTAAATCCAAAAATGACCCAGCCTTTTCTCCATCGGCCACTAATTACCAGAAAAATCCTGATTATTGAGGAAAATCTTGATTTTCTGCAAAATTAGTGGCTCGTTAGGCAAGACTAATGTCACTTTCGGACTAAGCACTGAAAATTACATTGAAACTACCCATGAATTCTTCAACATTTTCAATAAATAAATTTTGCAGACCTGTGTAGTTAGAATGTTTCTGTTGTCCTCCCAAATGCTAAATCATGAATTGAAGGAGGATAGGCAACAAGCACTTTTAGCTCAGAAAGTAGAAAAAAGATAGGCATATTTTATTACTCAAGAGCTGAAATGCATCATTTCTTACAGCCCAGAAAATATGGAAAGACAAGGAAATAATTAACAGTTTAAGAATCAAACAGAAATTGTCATCACAATGAAGCTGAAAGTATGAAAAATGAAAAAAAATTAAGTCTAAATAATTTATAATTAATGAATATTTTTCTTCTTTAAGAACATAAATTATAAAAACTGCTTAACTGGTGCAAGTAATAATAACACAAGATAAGGATCTGCTGAAAAATGTTTGAATTATCAAGATCAGATGTATAAAAATTGTGTATTATAAGCACCTGAAAGTAAAGGGAGTACTCCGACAGTTGCAGCTCGCATTGCATCACCACCAAGATACAAAACATCTGCAAAAACATTTGCAAATAATGCAGTTTTCATCAGGGATTTTCCGACTAAATGCCAGGCGACACTTCATGAATGTTCGATGAGCAACTGAAAGATGCTTCGAATCAGAATTAAGATGCACCATAATTTTTTATACCGATACTTTACCTTCGGTGTGGGCGATAAGTATCAGACGAAATTGGAGGTGTTTTCGACTGGTGGAAACAGTTTCTCGTAGTTCACAACAAAGCGTATTAGTCCAGTCAATCTAGCATTATTCTAGGAAAATCAATACACAGAAGGTTTCTTTGCGGAAACATGTTGTAATAGGCCACTAAAACAACATATCAAAAGTTTACCGGAATCGGCTGTCCGCTAAGGCCACCATCGCGAAAACAGACAGGCTGGGGGGCCAAAACACGCCGCGGTGACTGGTTTTTCGCATATATAAAGAAAAAAAATCAATCCTACGGGAAAATTCTGAGGAGTTTCGGAGACTTCGGAAGTTTTTCTTCAATTCCTTACATCATATATCAGGAATCAAGGTAGTACTAGTCAGAATGGTGTGTTTTTAAAATGAGTTCCTCTTTGATAATTAACGCTGCCATGCGCACGACTTCGTCGCTTATCTCCTTCTTTGTCGTACTTTTTTGCATACCAGGCATCTCGCAAAAATTTCTCTCTCTACCAGATTTAATCTAGGAAAATTTGATACTAAGATGGGGGGGCCAGGCAGGCGGGTGGCAGGTGGGGGGGGGCCTTTGGGGTCGGGCTGCTCGGATGTCTGGGGGGCAGCTCCCGGGGGTTGGTTTTTTTGGTTGCCAGGGAGGGCAGCCCCTGGGGGTTGTGTTTCTGTGATGCCAGGGGGGGGGGGGCCTTTGGGGTCGGGCTGCTCGGATGTCTGGGGGGCAGCTCCCGGGGGTTGGTTTTTTTGGTTGCCAGGGAGGGCAGCCCCTGGGGGTTGTGTTTCTGTGATGCCAGGGGGGGGCCTTTGGGTCGGCTGCTCGGATGTCTGGGGGGCAGCTCCCGGGGTTGGTTTTTTGGTTGCCAGGGAGGGCAGCCCCTGGGGGTGTTTCTGTGATGCCAGGGGGGGGGGCAGCCCTTGGAGTTGGGCTGCTTGAATGTCAGGGGGGTTTCCCCCGGGGGCTGGGCTGCTTTGATGTCAGGGGGGCAGCCCCCGGGGTTTGGGCTCATTGGTTTCCAGGAGGGCAGCCCCGAGGGTTGGATTCCTTGGATGTCAGGTGGGGCAGCTCCTAGGGGTCGGTCCGCTATGATGTCAGGTGGGCAGCCCTCGAAGGTCGGGCTTTTTGGTTGCCAGGGGTGGCACTCCGTGGGTTGGGCTGCTTGGACGTCAGGTGGGGCAGCCCCCGGGGGGTTGGGCTCCTTGGATGTCAGGTGGGGCAGCCGCAGGGGGGTTCGGCTCCTTGGATGCCAGGTGGGGCAGCCCCGGAGGTTGTGCCCCCTTAAAAAACACTGTGTATCACATTGCTGAAATTCGTACCCTGTTGCCTGGGACAATGATTCGCCTTCAATTAGCCGGCTATGCAAGATGACTGTCGGGACGCACGAATGGTGGTATCAAAAATTTGCATCACGATTACGCAGTAGGTTGAAGGCGCTCTTCTGTATCCTATCTGAGAGGCCTTGTATAAAGATGTCGAGAAAAAAATGCTCAACATTTTGGAGTCTTCAATCGAGCCGTAATGGACCACTAGACAAGGTACGAATTACAGCATTCTGATACATGTTTCTCAACTAAAATTTCACGTAGAACACGATACGTACAACGAAAATTTACAAAATCAACTCCTGACGAAGATGTTTAATGATTCTTAATGCGTGAATTCAAACCACCCGCTCATGAAAACTCAATGCTCTACGTGATTCGCATCGCTCGCTAAATGTTTATCAAGACAGTCTCTGCGATGTAAAAATCTTCAACTTCAATCTTGACACTTTGGCTCAGCTATAGCAAATTACCAATAGTTTGAACAACACATGGTGGAAAATGAACATTGCTCGATTGAGAAGCTTGCTGAAATCGTTGTAGTGCACGATTTGACTTACGTAGAGCTTTGAGTTTCTTATGAGCGGGCAGTTCAAATTCCTCGTAACCAATGTGAAATAAAAACGTTAATATCTTTGTTAGGAGTTGATTTTGGTAATTTTCGTTGCGCAAATCGTGTTTTACGTGAAATTTTGGTCAAGAAACATGTATCAGAATGCTTAAATTCGTGCCTTGTCTAGCGGTCCATTTTGAAAAGTGCCAGAAGAACATTCTTTTGTGTACAAAGATTTTGTTTTTTGTCCGTAAGTCCTAACGTGTCTTAAATGAGGTATAATTTTGCATCATCGTTTTTAAAGATGTAAGATTGATTTTCTCGCACGTTGAACAGTCTACAGTTTAAATAGCTCATAAAATTTTTAATGTTGATATATTCTCAGTTACCAACAAATCATTTGACATCCAGATATGTGTGCATCTGCTGGCGTTAAATCAATTTTAATGGTTTATTAAAATTTTAAATTGTGAAATTCCGTATAAGATACCAATAAAACATTCGACATCCAGGTATATGTGCGTCTGATGGCAGAAATTGTCAGCGAAACTTCCAAACGATGATCATCGCTCTCAAGGGAAACAAAAACAAATGGAAATCGGATGATTTGGTAGTCTTTCAGACAAAGAGCGTTGAAAAACGCTTGAGGGCGTAGCACGAAATGAAGTAACCTCTAATTTCACAGGCGCTCCAAGTTCTACAAGCGCCAGGATTTTACGGCGATTTATTATTAAATATATTGAAATTAAGTCACGATTTTCTATGATTTATCGGTGAGTAAATCGCCAGAATCACCAACATCTGAGCAATTATCCTCGATCTTGTCCCAATTTTATCTCTATAAAAACGCATTCGATGAATCGAAATTTTATCTCAGTATCTAAGAACCACGTTTTTTTGTTAGATAATATGGCGATAAATCGCCGTCGATATAATTGCAAATCTATGCGATTAAATCGCAATTTACCGCAATTTTTTATCAGATAATATTGTAATAAATCGACTTGGATAAAATCGCGGTACATACTCTCCGATCAAATTGCAACTTATCGCGATCGCAGCTACTTGGGCATTAGTGGAATAATATTGTTCTAGTATTCTTGATTTGCCTTCACCATAATTCTACTATTACTGTGTATGCGTAGGCGGTAGAGAGAACATTTTTTGGTATCGGTCCAACGTCATTAAGAATTTTTGGATGGAATAATTTAATCCGAATGGTCGCTCTGACCAAAACGTCGATTACGAGCTTTTCAAGAGCATCGCAGAAAAAAATTGAATGTTGATTTAGCATGTTACAAAAATGTGCGACAAGTATCAAATGCTGATTATACTTTTAAAAAAATGCTAACTCATTATTGAATTTGTTAATGTAATCGTGAACGTAGTTAACCTAGCATTGTTTTTATTATAAAATCAGCATTCATGCTTGTCGCGCATTTTTTTAACATTAGGTATACATGCTAAAGCAACATTCAATTTTTTCTCGTGAGGAAGGCAGAGTTTATGGATTTTAATGATAACTAATTTCTCATTCAGCAGTATCTGGACTTTTTGAACATTTCAACGTAATCTGAGTGAAATTTTGATGAAAAAACTGTATAGTTATAGTGTTTTCATTCTTATTCTGTTGTGGTTCACCGTCGAAAAGTATTGAAGCACATCCCTCCTGTCACCCAAGTAGCAGCGATCGCGATAAATAGCGATTACATCGGTTAGTTATCGCAATTATATAGGTGGCAATATATCGAGATATTATCGCATTAAAAATTGCGATATATGGCGATTAAATCGCTACAAATCACAATTTTTGGTTCGATAAAATCGTGATCAATTATCGTCGATAAAATCGAGATTAAAGCGTCATTTATCGCGATTTTCATTTCGCAAATATCGTGACAAATTGTCGGGCGATAAAAGTGCGATTTTACCGCGATAAGATTGAGGATAATCGGTCAGATGTTGATGATCCTGGCGATTTTATCGCCGAAAAAATCGCAATATATAGCGATTTTTCCGTTGAGAAATTCTACTTGGGCAGAGGTGGATCCAGCAATTTGGCAACACCGGATTCTCACTATTTAATAACCTATGTTAAATAATCGATTCTTGCCGAAACACCTGACTCCTCCAAGAATCGATGTATTTCCGTAGGTTTAAATGGAAAAACAATGTTGCCAATTTGCTGGATCCGCCAATGCTGGAACTTGAATCGGCTACTTGGTTTCATTTTCCGCGCGAAGCCTCCCGTCATTTGCTATATCCCAACAAATAATAAATCCACGTCAACCGATTGGCGAGCGTGTAGTTTTGCTTCCGTTATTTATCTCTTTCAATTTTCAATTAAAATTAAAGGCTCAGCGCTGTCAATCGCGATACTCACAATCAGTCACCCTCAAAATTGTATTCCTCCTATCTAATCAACTACGTAGTCTGCCATCTACAAGTGTTGTGTTTGCAGCTTCCATTTTTCCAGCAGCTCTTTTCTGTACATGGAAAAAATTATATTGCTGATTTAACAATTTTGTAGTTTAAAAAAGTGACTGCAATGTTTCAATGTAGAGTTTTCAATAAGAGAATGCTAATTTAAACACCTCGTGGTTAAAATAGCTTTCCTCTATTGTAAAATTTACTTTGGAAACATTGCAGTCACTTTTTCAACAATTGAATTGTTAAATCGGCAATTCCTTCTTTTCCATGCACGCTAAATAGCCGGAACTTTTTTCAGGCGCAATTTTAGTCCGTTTTTGTTCGTTTCAACAAAAAAATAAGAAAAATTACCCACTACCTCACTTGGTGGTATTAACAGAGAAATTATCAACCAGAAATTTTGTCGACTCGTGGCTAAAATGGAATTTTGTAGTACCTAGTACTAGTCTCCGGCGAAGGTTTTAGATTTAGGTCAAAGATGGTTTTGGTGGTACATAGCTGAAAGTTTGACATTCCTTAGCATTGAAATACTGGGGAGTTGTGCCCCATGGTCATGATTCAATCCCCAAAAGTGCCATACGGACCCCCATGAGTTAATCTCAACAAACCGGGCTTATGTATGGACGATCTCCTATTGACAGGGGGAAAAATCATAAAAACCTTTGAACCAAACTGTGTCAAAAAATGATAATTCACATCGTATAAATGTGAGAATTTACAACTTCATCGGGTAATATTGAAAAGACCTAGAGTATATTTTCAAAATCTGAATAGACTAATCCAATCCGGGGGGGGGGGGGGGATGGAAATTGGGGAAATGTGGAAATTGGCCTAGCAAAATGGTATAGAACGAACTGTGATTAGAAATGAAAATTTAGGAGATCAAAGAGCTAATAGTAATGATGGCGATCAGTTGCGAGGCGTGAATGATCGATTATAGATATTTCCCCGTTTTAAGCTATGGTGAAGAATCGATTATTACCTCAAACACCCTGTTCACCGATCCTTTTCCATCGGTTTAAATGACAGATCAATCAATGTATCGCAAAACACGCCAAGCCACTGGCCTGTATGTTGATTAAAATGTAAACTTGCATAGCTTTGTCGCCATAATTGCTTTGAACGCGAGTTAAATATCATGATAGCTGGCGGCTTTTCTCATTTCGATTTTTCATCCTGAGTTCTAACCACTTTTCAACTGATTTTTCCGATTCCTGAAAAAAAGGGTTACTGTTGGTCAGTCTTTCACGTCCATTACCGCCGTATCTTGGCGAGTATTTTCGGAGCTTGGGAATCGCAAGTCGCTTTTTGGAGAATTTAATTGGCTTCATCGTGTTTTTTGCAAAATTCTACGTCGAAACAAATAGCTAAAACAAACAAAACTTTTCTCAGTGCACAAGAATCCCTGTTAATTTTATTATCTCGCCTCTTGCTGAACATTTTACCTTTTTTCTTTCCTTTTTTTCTTCTTCTTTCTTCTTTCTTTTTTTATAATTTCACGCGTTCGCTGAAGGAAATTCTATAAAATTATTAGCTCCCTTTGTGATCAATAATAATAATAATCGCAAGTACACTTGTGATGTACAATTTTTTCTTGGTCCCCTTCTTTTTTTCCGTTTCTCTTTTCTTTTTCTTCATTTCTTACATGTGTAATCGTGCAAGCAGTATTCTGAATCCTCAAACTACGTAGGTATGGGTAAATCTGAAAATTGGTGAACGCATCAACGTTAGAACATTCTCACTCAGTGCTATAAAAAAAAAACAAAAAAACTCTAGAGTAAATTTTTGCCACCAGGGCTCAGCGTTTTCGAAAACAAAAATATCTCTTAAAGTAATAAATATATTTTTTTTTACATTACCTTTAAGCTACTTTTGACTCCCTAAATTTTAACTATCATAGTTCGTTCTAGTCATTTGTCGGTATGATTTCAACGATTTTAGAGTCCATCATCGCATTAAGTATAACATGGATTAACCCTGTGCTCTTCAAAATTTTGAAATATGATCCATGAGGCGGGTTCCTGAAGGCGCGAAGCGTCCTCTCGAGGTTTTGTTGCGTGTGGTCAAGGGGCTTACCCCCTATTTTCTTTTAAATGAGGAATTAGGTACATCGTATTAGGTCATCCTACATACAATCTGGCAGAGGCGGTTCCAGCAACTTGGCAACACCGGATTTCCTCCATTTAAACCTATGCTAAATAATCGATTATTGTTGGAGCACCCGGCCCTCCCAAGGATCGATAGAGAAGACAATGTTGCCAATTTGCTAGATCCGCCAATGATCTGGATACGACTATTCGTGCTCCTGGGATGTCCATGTTGCATACATCAAAATTGAAGGCGCTCTGGATCCTCTGGCCCTCATCTACTGGGATCGAAGGACCCTTCAAATCACGCTGCCGCAAAACTATCAGCGTCAATCTTGGCACCTTTCGACGGCTAATAACCCTGAGAGCAGGTAACCGAATTACATCGGTTCAAAATTTCCATTCATACCTTACTTTACTTTTAAGAAAACTAACGAATATTATGCCATTTTTATGGATTAGTTGTTACAGGGTAGAAAAAAAGCAAAGAACATTTTAAGAAATTTTAACGAGTTGTTTTTCGCTGAATAATAAAGTGCGCGAGGAAAGAGCCGCCCAAAATAAGGGCTGACTTTCACCCCTTTTTCGGTGTACGATTCGACCATCAAACCAAGGTTTAAGTGGAAGCTTATAATAACAGAAAACTCAGGAAAAAATTTCAAGATGAGTATATGAACCGTTTAAGAGTTACCGGGGGGGGGGGGGGTTGGAGGGGGGGGGGCAAAGGGGTCAAACTCCGGCCTCATTTTTCGCTATTTTCTTGTTGAATTGATGTGTCTCCGAGGTTGTTATCGTTGTATTCACATGTTATACACACCGGTTCCTACGTATTTTTACACGCATACTCGAGTTTTCATGTTGACGAGTCGATATATCCATCAGTTATATCAATTTTTTAAAATTCTCTACGGAAAATCGACGATTTTTGAGAATGAAATTGTTCATTATTAATTCGTGAATGGCTAATTGTCCCTCATATGATAGGTACCTAGATATTTTTCACTGATAGGTACCTAGGTATTTTTTCTTGTAGAATCGATTTTTAACGTTAACGAGTCGATATCTCAATCGCTTATATCAAATTTTTGCGATTTTTTAGAAAAACCTATGATATGTTGGTCTTGAAATTGGTTATTCTAAATCCGAGAACAACAAAATTTTGGGTTTGAACAAATTTTCCGGTCGGGTCGATTTCCCGTTGAGTCAAACATTCGATTGGGACACATTTCCGGTAAAGTAGACATTAATATTTTCGATTTCCAGTCAAATACAATTTCGGGTGGATAAAGAAGCCGTTGATTGTGGATTCCAGTCGGTCAAATTTCCAGGTGCCTTAGTTGCCAGGGGGCTCACCCCCGGGTTTGGCTCCTTAGTTGCCAGGGGGCTGACCCCCGATTTTGGCTCCTTAGGGGCCAGGGAGCTCACCCCCGGGTATGGCTCCTTAGTTGCCAGGGGGCTGACCCCCGGCCATGGCTCCTTAGGGGCCAGGGGGCTGTCCCCCGGCTTTGGCTCCTTAGGGGTCAGGGGGCTCCCCCCCGGCTTTGGTTCCTTAGTTGCCAGGGGGCTGACCCCCGGCCATGGCTCCTTAGGGGTCAGGGGGCTCCCCCCGGCTTTGGCTCCTTAGTTGCCAGGGGGCTCACCCCCGGGTTTTGCTCCTTAGTTGCCAGGGGGCTGACCCCCCCCCCCCATGGCTCCTTAGGGGCCAGGGGGCTCACCCCTGTGTATGGCTCCTTAGTTGCCAGGGGGCTGACCCCCGGCTTTGGCTCCTTAGGGGCCAGGGGGCTGACCCCCGGGTTCGGCTCCTTAGTTGCCAGGGGGCTGACCCCCGGCCATGGCTCCTTAGGGGCCAGGGGGCTCACCCCCGGGTTTGGCTTCTTAGTTGCTAGGGGGCTGACCCCCGGCTCGGCTCCTTAGGGGCCCGGGGGCTCATCCCCGGGTTTGGCTCCTTAGTTGCCAGGTGGGTGGCCCCCGGCTTTCGATCCTTAGGGGCCAGGGGGATCCCCCGGCTTTTGCCACTTAGATGCCCTAAGAATATCGAATGACATTGCGGTTATTCGTACCCCGTTTGCGGAAGTCAATGATTCGCCTTCAAATGGCCGGGTATGCAAAATGACTACCGTGACGCACGAATTGTGGTATCAGAATGTTGCATTAAGTTTACGGAATGATTTGAAGGCGCTCCTTTGTATCCATCATGAGTGGCCTTGTGGAATGATGTTGACCGAAAAGGTCATAGTTTTGGGCTTTAAATCGAGCCTCAATTCGAAAAATGCCGAGGAATATTATTTTGATAAAATAATTAGATTGTTTTTGGTCACTACGTCTTATTTCAAAGAAGAGAGATTGTTTTAGACGGCTCAGGCGGCAGGATCAAATTTTGTATTTTAAGTCCCTTGGTTCGGTCATCGTATTCTGAAGCGAAACTGAAAGAGTCGCCGTTTACAAGATCGCAACTTACTCAAAAGCGGTTGTGAATCTAAAAGGCTTCGCACTGATGAAATGAGCTTTGTTTGATTAACTGTGAATGATCAAAATTGAAGAAAAGGTACTTTGTCCATCGGTCCATTAGGAAAGCGTAAAGCATGGATGGATGGAGCATCGATGACCAACTAAATCTTATTTGATAAGGAATTTTAAGTGTGAAACCCTTTTTTCAGTCTTAAATGATCCAAATTCACCAACAAGTTTAAAACACTAATTGCAAAAATGCGTATCTCCTGATGAAGTGTCGATTCTTAGTGCCAAAAACGCGAATCTCGGCATTTCTTCCGTATTATCTAACAGTTCTTGAAATTATTAAAAATGCTGATGGAGTTTGAAAAAACATCTTATTCTTGCTATCCTCAAGAATAATACCCTTCTGCCAACAATAAAGAGGAATGCAGACAGTTTTTTACTCTCCTGAAAAATCGTGTTTTCCGAGATTCGCACTTCTGCACTTTCACCATCGATAAAGTGCTTTAGTATTGTTTAATTGACATTTGCACAGGCAATGATTGTGATTGTTCAGCCACTAATTTTTTCCCTCGTTAATTTCTTCACAAACATTCTAAGGTATATACGTTGCAAGGTATAAACCTTACCGTAAGGTATATAAGGCAATTAGCAATCGCCGGCAAATCGCAATCTATTCGTGTTTAATCAACAAATTAAATTGTTT
This sequence comes from Bemisia tabaci, assembly GCF_918797505.1. Lineage (NCBI taxonomy): Eukaryota > Metazoa > Arthropoda > Insecta > Hemiptera > Aleyrodidae > Bemisia > Bemisia tabaci. The sequence goes on from NW_027311759.1 coordinate 111,560, forward strand.
TACAGTGAAAAAACGAGATTGGAAGTAGGGATTATTATGCTTTGAATTCAAACATACGTTAGCCCCTTCTTCTTGGACACATGGTGCTAGCTAGCACACTTGCGAGTTCGTGAAATGTCATCAATAATCTGTGTTAGGTTCGGTTAAGCAACTAAACTAACTCCTTGGCAAAGCTAGGAGTATCGCTGGATTTGAAGACGAAAAGAAATCTTTACTAAATCGATGTTATCGTAATTACAATTTGACGAATTGACAAGTACGGAGCTTGCAAATTGCCGGCGATTGCTGACTCCCTGCGACTTATACACTGATAAAGATTTCAGAGATATTTATTTCCATCTTTAAGTTTACATGTGCTTTTCTCTCTTGTAATCAGCATGTGTGTTTCTTTTTTGTTTCTGGTGCATCCCTCGGAATTCTTGGATTCAAAAATCGATAATCTTCCTGGACAACGCGAATCGTCAATTAAAAAATTGGGATTGTTCAATTAAACGGGACACTTGATTCACTTAACTGAATCTTTAAATTAACTGGAAACTCAAGTTTACAACAAATCCGACTCAACCGAAAACCTGATCTAACCCTGCTAACCAAAACTTGACTCAACCGGTGATCTTACCCACCGGAAACTCAAATCAATCGACCAAACCTCTGGCCGAATTTTACTTAACCGGAAATCGACAACCGTACACTCTGCTCGACCGGAAACGTGCCCCAACCAAAAACTTGACTCAACTGGAAATCGGCACGACCGGAAATGTATTCAAACCCAAAATTTGGTTGTTCTCGGATGGAGAATAACCAATTTCAATACCATTATATCATTGATTCTCCTAAAAAATCGCAAAAATTCGATATGAGCGATCGATATACTCTTTAACGTTAAATATCGATTCTACAAGGAAAAATACGTAGGTGTCGGTGTACTACAGTCATATTAGGTGCATTTAGTCATCCATGAATCAATAATGATCAATTTCAATCCCAAAAATCGTCGATTTTCCGTAAAGAATCTTAAAAAAACGATATAACCGATATATATATCGACTCATCAACATTAAAACTCGATATTACGTGTAAAAATACGTAGGAAACGGTGTGTATAATATGTGTATACAACGATAACAACCCCGTAGACACATCAATTCAACAAGAAAATAGCGAAAAATGAGGCCGGAGTTTAACCCCTTTGCCCCCCCCCCCCCCCCCGGTAACTCGAAAAGCGTTCCCATACTCATCTTGAAATTTTTGCCTGAGTTTTCTATTATTACAAGCTTCCACTTAAACCTTGGTTTGATGGTCGAATCGAATACCGAAAAAGGGGCGAAATTTTGGGAGGCTCTTTGCACTATCGCTATTGAGATACGTGTTCTCAAATTTTAGCAACTGAATTGTGTCCTTCCCTTGGAAGAGAGATCGCAGCTCTAGAACTTTTGGAAGCGTGACCTAGTGTCAAGTTTGGTGGTACTAACGAGACGATTTTATTTTCAGTGGTTGCACATGTGCAAAATAAGGAAGGAACCACGAAATATTTGACGGATGCAAAATCGTTGAACCAATCAGTAAGAAGGACATTCTTGTGGGTACGGTTTCCTACACGGAGAAAAAAAACTCCGTGCGTGGGATACGGATCTCTGAAGTTTTCGGATCACGCATCCGAAAACTTGAGGTCCAACTACCGAAGTTCGGGTCAGACATCTGAAGTACTTCGGTTATGTACCGGAGTACTTCAGATGTGTGACCTGAACCCTTCGGTATATACCGAAGTACTTCAGATGTCTGACCCGAACTTCGGCAGTTGGACCTCAAGTTTTCGGATGTGTGATCAAAAATTTTCAGAGATCCTTATGACCTCAACTTCGGGTCCCATGCACGAAGTTTTTTTCTCCATGTGCCGACCAATAGTGGTGAATGGACCCTTCACTGAAAAAAAAAAAGAGTTCGGTCGTATGAACCGAACGTTCGATGCTCCACATCATCCCAAATATTTGTTTTGTCAAACTGAACATTCGGTTCGAGAAACCGAACGTTCGGCATAAACGACCGAACTTTGTGGTCAGTCCACTTTATCGCACACGTTCGGTTTGACGAATCGAAAGTTCGGCTTGACGAATCGAAAGTTCGGTTTGACGAATCGAAAGTTCGGTTTGACGAACCGAATTAGTTGGGTCGATATGGAACACCGAACTTTTTTGCTTTTTGTGGATGATTTGGAGCACCGAACGTTGGGTTCATATGACCGATTTCCTGTTCAGTGTATATGTGTCGCAGGCAAATAGTAAAATCAGGCATTTTGTCAAATGCCTATGCATATAGTCAAATATTCTAACTGAGATTGAAATTCTGATTCTTTTCCTAATTTTAGACAAAATATGTAATTGCACCCGTAAGAAAAAATTCTCAGTAAAAATTTGCATCACGCAATAGTATTCTAAACGATTTTTAGCTCCTGTGCAGACACTTATCTTGAAATTTGCAGCAAGTCATAAAAGACAGGATTTTTAGAATTTCAACATTTAATAGTATGAGAAGTAATTGGAGAGGAATAGACAAAAAGAGTTCGTAGCTTTGATGAGTTATTTTTCCTAAAATATTGAAAACTTGTGAGCTCTCCGCCATAAATTCACAAAATTTTGTAGACCGTCAAAATTTGAATATCTGCCTAGGCATTTGACAAAATGCCTGATTTCACCATTTGCCTGCGACATATGTAAGTATCAATCAGGCATAGAATGCATTGCTCCGAGGTCGCGAGTTCACCTAAACAGATATTGAAAAGCGCTTGCGTGGTTGCACCGCGGGTCAGTGACGTCATCCAATATTGGATGGAACTCACGCCTGACATTTCCCTCAGCTTTCAGTGGGCGCCCGATCTTTGCGGGCGCCGGACTTGATGCGGGATGAGCTGCGCTCGCTCATTATCCAGTGGCGTTGCGTGCTTTGCGATTACATCGACTTATCTGCCATTTAAACCTATGGAAAAGGATCGATAAATAGGGTGCGCGCGATGAACACCTTAATAATCGATTCTTTACTATAGCTTAAAATGGGAAAATACCGATAATCGATCATTTACGCCTCGTCACTGTCATTATGCTTGCGCTTTCGTATCCGAGGCCACCTAAGTAGCATTTTTCAATGTAAAAGTTGCAAAATGTTGAAACAATGTTGGTATTAGTTGCAACAAAGTTGCAACTTTTGGTCAATAAGTGCCGATTTTCGGCGATCTGATCGGAAGACAAAGTTGCAATCTGCTGAGATTGCAAAATTGCCGCAGCAAAGTTGTTTAAAATCTAAAGATAGGCAACCAGCAATACTTTGAAGTTGAAACATGTTTCAACTTAATTGCAACTAGTTCCGACAATGATAGCTGCTTCGGGGGAGAGAGTAGGCAATCTGCACATCAATCTATTAGTTGCAAGAATTAAACGATTTTTTTGCAAGTTGTTGCAACATCTGCTATTTGGGCAGTAGCTCCAAGCTCCATCCCTCTTTTTTATCATATGTATTCATGTACTCTGAAGACAGACTGTAGAGGCTTTTGTGCTAAGTTACAGAAAATCGATTTACATCGATTTATTTTCATCGGAAGCATCGGAATAGAGTAAGTGTTGGAATCGATTTAAAATAGCAGAGAGGCCTTGTGGTTAAGTCATGCCTGGCAGTGCCTATTTAAAAATGCTCAGGCATGCTATTTTCTGGAGCACTGTGATTGTTTTTTTTTTTTCACACAGTGAAAGAAATTTTTTTTTTGTTTGGAAAAAAGAGGGAAAAAAGATTAGACCGTCCGAAATCCTTTGAAACCTTCGGCTGTAAAAAAAAATCGTCTCGTCGATGCCTTGGAAAGATTTCCTTTGAGTTCAAGGAAGATTTGCTCATTGTTACTTTTCGAAGAGAGAGACGCGTGCTCACCAGCCATGACTCTTACAACCGGTAGGTGAAGAAAATGGGGAAAATGCGAAGGAGTTCGATTTCAAAAATGTTTTTTTTTTTATTTTCTGGCTAATCTTAATCTCGCACTCCTCACGTTTAATTTCAGACCAAGTTTTACTTGATCTGATGAGTAGTTTTGAAGTTACGCGCGGTTTAGTGAGGGAAGGTTTACTAAATACACTACTTATTACACTAAAACTGATTTTGCTGTTGTTTTTAATTCCTCATTTCCCGAAAACTACATTTTTCAGCACTTATGTACCTTTTTCTCAGGATCTACTGAACCGAGTTTCAAAAACTTTGTTTTATTCTAATCCTTGCACTCTCCTGCACATTTTAACACGAGCTTTTCCAAAATTTCGAGCTGGATTTTTTTTAATTTGATTTCAAAAGTCCAAATTCTTTGATTTCTAACAAAAAAATTTCAAAAATTCACCAAAATTTCAAATTTTTAAATTTTAAAAAAAGCCCGTGTTAAAATGTTCAGGAGGGTTCAAAGTTCAAAACAAAAAAAAGAGAAGTAATTTTTGTTCAGTAGATCCTGAGCAAAAGGTACAAACGTTAACATTGGGAAGATAGGGTGTCTGGCTCCCCTTAAATTTATGCAAAAATTCTGAAAAAATCCGCGGGGAAACTTTCCCGGGAATCCCTCTCCCTGTTTGAGCTAATCATTCAAGGCGACCGACCGGGCTTTTCTGAAAAGTTCCCTGAAAAAAGTCCTGGTCATTTTGCTTCTCACCCCTGGTTTTTGAGTTTGATACATTTAGGCGACTAACCAGATTTTTCCCGTTTGTTTCAGACACGATACCTTCATGCACGTCCCAGGGCCGACGACCAAAATGAAGCGGCGAGGTGCTCTCTGGACAGGGACCCGAGGACCTCGCGCTCCGACGTGGAGCCCCCTCGGAGTGGCAATTCCTCCCTCGGTGCCGACCTCCTTGATTTTTACACCTCTACCTCCAACTGCACCCCGCCCTAGTTCCGCCTCACATACCTCATCCACCTCCACAACAGCTCCAGTCAGAACACGCTCAATGAGGTCAATTTACTTTCAGTTGCTTTCTTCTGGTAAGTGTACCCTTATCATCCGGACAAAGTTTAAAAAAAAAAAAAAAAAAAAAAAAAAAAAAAAAAAAAAAAAAAAACCGCAACGTACCTATTGCATCAAGGTTGAACCAATAGATAGAGGTTATATGGACGTATTTCTACCAAACAGACCTATGTGGAGGTGAGAAATATGGGGTGTGCTCGTTGAAGCTGCATAAGAAGCAATGTAAAAGTGGGCGTGATTCCTTTTGAAGAATTGGCAAAGCGGGATATTACATTCTATCAAAGAGACCTATGTGCCAACTGAGTGCGGGAGTCATGAGCCGCGGGCATGGCAAGAGAGCGTTGTGCACAGGGCTCATGAGTTAAAGACTCCCTATAACGATCTCCCCCTCGCTCGAGTGCGCACTATCATTGCCGCTGACGTCACTGGCGCTTTATTATTCCCATTCACTCTTACGCAAAGAGAACTGACGAGCACACCCCACATTTCTCACCTCCACATAGGTCTGTTTGGTAGAAATACGTCCAAATTTCATTCCTCCATAAGATTCTGACGGGAACGTAGCGAGGGCTAACGAACAATACCAACTGACTGACGATTTGGCAAAAACGAGTTGGCGACTTTGCCGCATTCTTTAGTATAAAATTCGCAAGTTGATGATTGTAGCTGTTTTCTAATTCTGTAGGGGAGTTCCGAAATGACGCTGTAATGTATGAAACATTGCAAATCTAACTGTAAAATTATAAAAATGGTAAAGTTTCGTCAAAATCGCAGGCGGTATTACTAGTTACCCATCGATAGAGTACAGTTGAGTCGCTGTGCATTAGATCGTCACTGAAGTGAATCCTTGAACGGTGCATTCACAGCCTCTTATTCGCCGAAAGTATGAAGCAACTGTGAATCATGCGGCGTTTTTGCAACACGGCGCGGCGGCTCATGGAAGTATCACGGTTTGAAAGTGATCTTCGGGATTTATTAATTTGAAGCTATAATTATTCTCGCAAATTTTGACATATTATATTGATCAAAGTCATAAAAAATTTAAAAATGTACGGAACTCCCGGTTTTCGCGTAATACATTTTATACCTAAACACCCCGACGGAAGCCAGGAGGTGGGAACCCGTGCATACGACATATCGACGGTGAAACTACCAAACCACGTATCTCGGTTGCGGTGTTTAAAAATCTACGCTCACATTTTATTTTTTTAAAGTAGACCAAATCAATATCATTCCTTGAAATTTTCACAGAATTTTCTCCGCACGAAGAGGAAAAATCACAGAAATTTTCAAGACTGGACGTTCAGTAGTTATTCATTTAAAAAATAAAGTATGACAGGAAGTCTGCGACGTCGCAAACCGAGATACGTGGTTTGGTAGTTTCACCGTCGATATAGCGTACATAGAGTTGTAATGTAAATGGGAGAGCTGGCGCCATGTTCTGCTCGACGAGTTCTGAGCCCGGTTTGCGCCGAGCTCGGATCACTTCGAGATAAAAGTCGAAATTTAAAAAGAAAAAAAAATTGCACGATACATGAGTTTCCTCGTCAGGGAGCTCTCCCCCCAAGAAATCGTTCCCCGTCTGCCGGCCAGAAGAGCCGCGGCGTGCTGCCAGTTCGAAACGCGCACTGACGCCTACAAACCTAAGGGGATACTTCACACATTGCGCAATGCTTGAAGTATCCCCTTAGGTTTGTAGGCGTCACGACGCGTTTCGAGCTGGCAGCACGCCGAGCTGCAGCGCGCCGTACACTTGCCCACAATTAATAGGTCAGGGTGTTAAAATGTAGGCAATTTGACATCAAATTCAAAATTAGCAACTCAAAAGAGTTCAGATACGAAACTGCATGTCGTGATCTTTCAGTCATTATCCGACTTATTTCCTCCTAGTCTAGAGGGTTGGACCATAGTCGGCGGCGCTCATGAAAATCTCCCCTGTGCTCAATCGTAAGCTCCCAGATCTACTCTTAAATAAAAAAAAAACCTGGGTTTTATTTCCAAAATCTGATTGCAGCGGGCTTATCTAGGAACAATCACCTGTCGATGATCGCAAATATAATGGCACCAGGCCCAGTAGAACGCTCAAACGAACTGTGACAAAAAAATAAAAATTTACATTGTGTAAATGGGAGAATTTGCAACTTCACCACGTAATATAAAAAAAAAAAAAAAACTTGAGTCATATTTTCAAAATTTGAATGATGCGAGCTCTTCTAGAGACAAGTGCCTATCGATGACCGCAAAAACATGAAAATCGGCCCGGTTAAACGCTAGAGCTAAGCGTTACCGGATACGCAAATTTAGGAAGTATCGGAGCTTATAGTATTGATAGATTGTCTGCTAACACGGAAGAAAAATCAAAAGTTTTCAAGTAACAATTAAATTTACAGAGCGATCAGACTCGCACCGAGTCAACGTTGAATTGTGAAAAACTCACGTCATTTTCTGTGGCGTGGCATGTTTCCTGATATATCGATTGATCGGTCATGTAAATCTTTGAAAAAGGATCAATAATCAATTCTTTACCAGGGCTTCGAATGTCGAAATATCGATAATCGATCATTCATACCTCGCCACCGTTCATTTTATAAACTCGTCGGCACGTAAAAGCATACCTCTGGGAGGCAATACCACGCAGTAACTGCGCAGCGCCACAAATCGGTGCGTGTATTCAAAACTCCTTCAATTTCGTAGCTATGCAATTTGATCTCAGAGGAGTTAAAATAGTCGCTCGATATGAAAGTATGCATACGGCTATGGCGCATAGATACAGTCGGCAACACTGATGGAATGATGAGTTGGGAGGGAGGGGGGTGGACTTTGGTGCATCTTTTGTGCTTAGGTTCATTTTTTGCTGTTTGCCATCCGCAGACTGTGATTTGCGACTCCTTGTTAGCTTTCAGCCGAGCGCACTGTCCATGCGTCATAATCACTACTTTTTTCATTTTTATTCCGCTAGGTACATAATTTCTAATTTCACTAGACTCTTTGGCTTCTCTACAAATTGAAAAAAAGGGCAAGACCATGACAGGATGGTGGAGGGCCTAACTTACACTCTTATTCAGCTCGTTAGGAGATTCGCAATTCCTTCAAGTTTTTTCTCCTTTTTGCTTTCTCGCTTTTTTCTAAATTTGGTACCCAAGTAGCAGTGATCGCGGTAAGTTGCGATTTGATCGGAGAATGTATCGCGATTTTATCCAAGTCGATTTATCGCAATATTATCGGATAAATAATTGCGGTAAATTGCGATTTCATCGCATAAATTAGGAATAACATGGCAATTTTATAAACGGCAATTTATCGTAGTATTATCGAACAAAAAATCGTGAAAAATTGAGATGTAATTCCGATTTAGTTGAACGCGATTTCATAGAGATTTTGGGCTTTCTTCGGGACCATAGACGCAGGATGAACTCATCCATTCAGCGGTGCTGTCATATATTTTCTATTTTCTTTTCTTCTTCTTCTTTTACGTTTTTACCTCAAGTCTCATTTTCCCTGACTCCATCGCAATTAATGTTCCCCGAAGGAGTGGGAGATTACCCCCTGCCACCGGAACACTCCGCAGCCCCCTCCCCCCCCCCCCCCGCTTTTGTATTTAACTACGGCTGACAATCAACGACTCGATGGGCTTTACGAGGTCTCCACGTCGACGTCGAGGCTCATCAGAGTAGTTTTTCCTCCAGTCGCAATTTTTAGCGCCGCACACTAAGGTATCAGATCTCAAAAATTGACCGAAATAATTCAACGGCTAAATGAGGAGCTTAGAGCACAAAGGCTAGAGCTTAGACAAGTCCAGTTTTTGAACAAATTGTGATATTATTGACTTCAAGTAAAACTAATCTTAGCGCATACCCTGTGAGAAATCCGCTCCAAAATTCCAATTTTTCAAGCGTCGAAAAGTCAGTTTGAATTTTCTCTCCGCAATTAAGATCCATGTAATCTCGAAACTTCAGACACGTATTTCTCGAAATAGCATGAACTGCACTTTCGCACCTTGTCTTCCAAGCCCTTCAATTCAATTTCAATATTTTCTCTGCAGTGTGCTTCTTGGATAGGAGCTAATACAATTTTTCGTTCATCCATTGCGGCTACATGGACACTTTAAGAATCTTGGTTACGTCTTGAGTGTTTCACATGTTTCTCTGTTGCTAAAAACTACCATTTTCGTAATATTTTTCAAAACTAGTCCTGGTGCATATTGTGTGAAAAATTCACCCCAAAATCCAATATTTGTGCATCGAATGGTCAGTTTGAACTTTCTTTCCGCCATAAGGATCCATGTAATTTCGACACTTCAGATACGTATTTCTCGAAATAGCAAAAACTGCATTTATGCACATTGTCCTCCAACCCCCTCAAATCTACCTTGTTCAAACGAAACGCAAATGGTGGTATTCATAACTCGTCGTTCCCCACATGAAGGAACGTAACTTCATTTCAGAGTTGCAAAATTGACTCAAACAATTCAATTTTTTATGAGATAACAAACCTGCATAGTTTTCGTTGGAAAGTTGCCTAATTTTTGCATTAGACGATCAGAGGCAAAGTTAGTGGCATTTTCAGTTTGAAATTCTCAAAATCCTCCTCGTTAAAATGCCTATATTTTAAAGTTAATACATTTTTTTTTACCCATCGGTTCCACGAGTCATAGCAAGAGAAAAACGCGTACCGCTCTTTAAAGAGAAGCAATGAGCAAATCTTACTTGTCTTACTTGAATTCATAATCGTAGAAAAATTGCAATTTAATTCGAAGTGTCACGATTTTTCCGTTGAAAAATGCTACTCCCCCCCCCCCCCCAAGAAATAGAAATATACCAGGTTCGTTTACGCTGGGCTCGATGCCAAGCCTTTAGACGTTGCTAGATTTCCTTCACTAAGAACTAGATTTACTGGAAAAATTGTGAATATTTATTTTCGAATTTTTCAGATAATTTTGTTCGAAATTTGATCTTACACATCCGAAAATTTCACGGAAAAACATGCATAACTTTTCTCAAAAATACACGTTTTTTCCGTTTTGGCAACTCACAAATGGATTGCATTTTGCAAAAAGGAACCACTGGCATTGCAATGTTGCTAAGATTGTGCAACTTCTTTTGTCTTGGAGGAAAAACCCGATTATCCCTTATGTAGTTTCTATTTCCCTCGCTAAAAACTGTAAATTTAAGACAAAAATTACCATCTAAATTTCATAGTTTTTCACAATTTCCGCAATTTTATCGCAAAGGATGAAGTTGCACAATCTTAGCATCATTGCAGTGCTAGTGGTTCCTTTTTGCAAAATGCAATCCAAATGGATCACATTTTGCAATAAGGAACCACTATTTCTGCCCCATTTTAGAAACAACATACATGCCATTGGTTTCCCTATGCAGATATGTGCTTTTATTGGAGAGCCAAAGATAGTGGTTCCTTTTTGCAAAATGCAATCCAAATGTTCATACGGCGTTTTTCCTTTGCACGGGAGGGAAACACAGTGTGCGCTGGTGGGTCGGATTGGCGCGCGATCCCCATTCCTCAGGTGCGTTATCTGGACGGGCTTATCAGCGGGTGCAGTGTGAGTGGGCGGGGGGCGGGGCGGGGCGCTGCGCGTCGCGGCGCCAGCGTCGGGATGCCGCAGCCTCTGCCTCGGCCAGAGCAGAGCCCCAGAGCCGTGCCCCGAGTCGTCGACGCCGGTGACTACGGTGAGTCGCGGGTCCCGAATCCCGACGGAGACGGAGACGCGGAATCCGACGCAGTCCGCCCGAGAATGGCGCGCGAGGCAGCCGACCGCGAGGCCCAGCAGGGCCTCCCGGGGCCCCAGACCAACATGCACCCCTACCCCCAGCCCCCCGCCCCCGGCCCCGGGCTCCCCACCTGTCCCGCCCTCGGGCCCCCCAAAAAGCCCATCCGCCTCAAGAACGTCAGCAACCACTTCGAGACCTTCGACACCCTCCATCACAATGCTAAAACGGTGAGTCAGTCATTTTTTATTGCACTTTTTTTTTCGTTACCCCTCATTTTTTTAAAAAAATAAACTAGTATTTTTTTTGCGTTTTTAAATCAAAATTTCTGATAAAATTTCATCCCTCCTCTTTCTTTTTATGAAAATGCTTTTTAAGAAAAAGAAAAAGCCCATCCGCCTCAAGAACGTCAGCAACCACTTCGAGACCTTCGACACCCTCCATCACAATGCTAAAACGGTGAGTCAGTCATTTTTTAGTACACTTTTTTTTTCGTTACCCCTCAATTTTTTTTTAAAAATAAAATAGTATTTTTTTTTGCGTTTTTTTAAATCAAAATTTCTGATAAAATTTCACCCCTCCTCTTTCTTTTTATGAAAATGCTTTTCAAGAAAAAGAATCCACAAGGTACGAAGAAGTGGTGGCTCGGTGGGAAGGATGCGGTTGATTCGAAAGGACTACTAAAACTTTTGATTCAACTCCTTGATAAAAGCTGCTTTTTTTTTAAAAAAAAAGAGGGGAAAATTTTCTTTTTCTTCTCAAAGAATAAACTTGATATAAGAGAAAAATGCTTACTTCACCGCGGTGGAAAGGATGTAGTAGATTTAAAGGTGGGGTTTGGGGTATCTTTTTTTTCGCTACCCCTCTTTTTTTTCAAAAATATATTCTTTTTTTTTGCATTTTTTATAATTAAATCTCTCTTTGATAAAATGTCATCGTCCTCTTTCTCTTTTTCAAAATATTTTTAAGAAAAAGAATCCACAAGGTACAAGGAAGAGGTGCCTCATTCACCGCGGTGGAAAGGATGCGGTTGATTGGAAGGGACCAATATAACTTTTGATTCACTAATCGATGAAAGCTTCTTTTTTTTAAAAAAAAAAAGGGTGGGGGATTGAATTTTTCCTTTTAAAGAAAAAAGTTGATACAAGAGAAAAATGCTTTCTTCACCACGGTGGAAAGGATGTAGTAGATTTGAAGAGACTATAAGCTCCATGACCATTATTTTGTCATCGTCCATTAGGGAGGGATTTACTAGAAGTGAAATATATTCAAATTTACTTTTTTAAGTTTTATTTTCTTTTAATTTTTTGATCTCACTCTGGTAAATTGGAATACGCGGTGCATTTTCGCAATTGTTCTCGCTTTGGAATGCTGCAACCTCGTTTGAATATTTTTCCGTAAATTTTGGTGCCCCATCAACCATTTCTTGATCCTCTTTTAATATACCTCTTCCGGTCCTTGTCAGTCGGCAAATCAACAAACCAAGCGTGTTCATTGTATGACAATTGACTACTTTTTTTCTAAAGAAAATCTGCAATGCTCGGAGTTTATATTTTTCAAAACTTTTAAATTCCGCGTTTCCTCGTCAAGTTCCTCCGAACTTTTCACTCCGCTACTTGGAGACTGTGAAGATGAAAATAAGCATTGAAAATATTCAGAATATCGGAAACACATTTTCGACGACCCTCGCTGTTCAAATGCAGAAATTCGCTTATTTCTTTATAGACGTCGCTTCTCCAAATGTGCCTAAGGTTCTTTTAAATTTTACATCTGAATTGAAGTTCTTCGGTTTCCTCGATCATTAAAAACCCCAAATGAACTTAAACTAATATCTCAAAGTTAAGAATTTTTCCTCTTCCTCCTCAAAAATTTCTGCTCAAATCAAGGAGTTAATATCCGAGACAAATTTAAAGATTTCCTTCAATTAATTTTTTCATTGAATTCCATTTGCTTCATGTTATCGCCAGATTAATGGCATTAGAAGAAAAAATGTTATAGTATTTCAGAATGACTTTTGTACTACTTTACATCTTCAGAGGACTTCGCAAAAAGAGATTTGAGGAATTTAAAGCTTGTGATCAAATCTCAGAACTCTACAACTACAAATACAGTCACCATTAATTTAACAAAGTGGTCCAGTATTTCAGTTTTTTTGCCACTCATGAAAAATTCTACATCGTTAGCTATCAAGAGTCTCCAGGAGTTCCGGAAACTATTAAGGGATTTTGTTCGAAAATATGTCGCCCGACAACGAATATTTAGAGAAAAATGAGTTTGAAATCTTGTAGTTTGATGGTTAGAGGAAACGGAGAAGAGAAACAAAATTACACCTCTTTCCCTGTTGAAAACGTCTCGTGGGGATTATGAGAAAACTTTTACCTGAAAGTCGGTGTATTCTTCAGTTTTATGCTACGGACAATGGGGCACTAGACGAAGTACAAACCAAAACATTTGGTTTAATGTTTTCTCTTCTAAGTTTCAGGCAGAAAATTATTAACAGAACGGTGAGTTCGGGAATCAAGTCATAAACAAGATTTCTAAAGCATCCCTTGATATTTACCTATAAGTATTCATAAGTTAACTCTAGTCGAATGACACAAAAACGAGTAACGTCATTTCTATGATCTAAGTTTCATTTGAGTAGTGTTAATTTCATTTTACTGATTATTATCTCGCTTAAGAGTTCATTTCCTGCTGCGCGAATAGCTTTCCACATTTACTTTGAAGAGGAAACTAATAATGTTGTGCTTTAATCACGCCTTGTCTCAGTAGTTTGATGGTGTGACTAACAGATAATCGATGACGTGACCTTAATTACTTAAAATCTCGTTGAATTTTTCTACGAAAGTTTGAAGGAGGTTCGTCACGTACAGGATGAGATTTTATCAAACGCTTTCATGGTTTTTTTTCCTCCTGTGTGCTGACACCACAGTGAAATAAGAATCGTGTCTTTTCGTGTTCAGATGTCCGCTTAGAATACTGTCAAGCTAAGGAAAAACACTGTGTAAACCTTCAGGCGTTGCCAAATTTTCTTAGATAAAACGAAAATTTCTTTGTAAACTCATGAATATTTTCCTCCCAATTTTTCAAATAATTTTGTTCGCAATTTCACCTACAGATTTTGAAAATGCAAAGGAAAAATATTCATAACTTTCCTAAAGATAATCATTTCATCGAAGAAAATTTGGGAACTCTCGAATGTTCATACGGCGTTCTTCCTTAGCAGGGCAGAATAGCCATTGAAAAAATATCGATGTAATATAAAATACAGTATGTAATCAATAATATCTCTCAAACAGCTCTTTCAGCGGTATAACTTTGATTTCTCTCTGAGCTTTCAAAGCTGTTGAATATTCTGAAGCGGTTTGCGGTTATCTCCGCGTTTCGATATTTTTTATGAGTACGAAATACAGAACGAAATATTTTTATGAATACGAAATACAGAACGACCGAGGAACCGCACTTTAGTTTTTTCTTTTTCTTCTTGTGCAACCAAAAAGACTCACAGTTTTTAGATTGATTTTTTAAAAAAAATATCATTCATTGACACATGAGGTTTTCTGCAAGTTTTTAAATCTTAATCATCGAGGTCGCAGAGGACTCTATAGAGAAATCTAAGAATTTCGCTGGTCCCCATTTCAAAAAGAGGGAAGTTCGCTGATTGTATCTAATATGGGGTTAAAAAATCGGACTTCTTACTCCTGACAAAAATACTCACTTGTATTTCGATGAATGAGATGCTGTTAAGTTGATTTTCCTGTCCCTGTCACGGTACGGTTACCTCCTGACTCAAACTTTTTAAACAAAGAACTCGGCATACTAAAACTTGAAATCGCTTCATCTCGAAACCACTTTCTTTCAATTTCAAGTGTCAAACTATCGTATTTTCAATTCGTCTCAGAGTTTCCCAGTGACAATAACTTAGTTCCAGTATAAGAGCCTCTTAGTTCGCGGATGGTCACTTTTTTAATTTTAGCGGCTCTGGTGCTTGCACTAGAGCTGCTATACCGGACGGTCCCAGCTGGGGAGTATCAATGGACCATGTTACATTGGAGAGACCGCGCGTTGGTTGATGGGAATCGGCGCCATTTTCGACTATGTACCTTGTCATGACTTTATTTTATTGCATATTGTTTTATTGTTAGCCAATGCTATGTTGTGTAGTGTATTTTTGGAATCATGGTGATACAGTCAATAATTCAAAACTTGTCTGTGCTTTAATCTCGTGATGGAAAAAATGTACTTTACGTTCAAAATTTGAAATTTTGAATTTTAAAGTTTTCGCGGTTTTTTGGAAGAATGCAGTGGTTGGAGCTTCCTAGGCATATTACCAACTACTCGATATCAGCTGATAGCAAACAAAGGTTACCAAGGAAACCGTAAACGTTTAACAACTATCGTGGCCATCGGGGCGATTATAGACCGTATTCGATAACGGTTCGATGTATCGTTTGGCTCAAAAAATGTGAAAGAGATTTTTTAGGATGCGGACCTCCAAAGAGCCTTCAAAATTAAAATTATACAACAAGTGATAGTGCCATGCATTCTGCATATCAAGGGCCAATACACATTTATACACCGGCTTTGTAAATCTGCTAAGTTACAAAACATAAATCGACAGTTGTCGGATTGTACATCAATGACAAAATGTGTCTAGGCCCTCATTCTTGACTACAACTACCGTCGCCAGAGCCGCTTTCCGACGCGAATGCGTTGGAGCTTACTGCTTGTTTTTCTTTCCACTCAAATCACTACCATGATGCTGTCCTCGGTTCCAAAACCAATATCACTTTGTCGGTTCTCGGTTATTGAGCAGAAATTGTCCGAAAAAAATATTTTCGTTACTTCTCTTAGGTTCTCCTTAGTTCTCATAAAATTATAAAAAGAAAAAAATAGAAGAGCAAAGTTATGTTAACTGCATACACGATATCTCTGTTACTTATTTGATTTCGGCTCTTAATTCTGTTTCTAATTTCCTATTCTCTTGTGCACATTTTAGGAATTTGATAAATATGGGATCTTCTGCTCTCCGCTGTTTGAGGGAATTTTTGAGTTTTTCTTGATTTAAATTCATGGAGACATACATGTATGAAAGTTATATGTCCCATATATGACTTGGCATTTTGAGGAGGAATCGTTCTCGACGAAAATTAGACAAAATGAAACGAAAATGAGAGAGAATTCTGGAGGTGCCCTAAAAATTGTGGAAATTGACTTGTGTTTGTTTGTTTGTTTGAAGGTTTTTAGATTTTCCAATGTTCTATTTTTGCTGTTTCTTCCTAAATCGGGTTTTCTTGAAATCTCTCAAACTTGCATTTCTAAACCTATTAGAGCGTTTCCTAAAAACTTATTTAAATTTACATCAGCGCGTTAAGTTAGCCTTTTTAACGAAAATCCAAGCGCGTTGCAGAGAATTGCGGAGGCCTAGAACAGTCTGCACCCTTACACATCAACCTATCCATTCTCTGTAATTATTCAGACATGGGCTCCAATTAGCTACAAATTTTGCAGATGACCAAATGTTGGTTTGTCAGAAATTTTCCGCGGGGAGACCTGAAGATGGCCCTCGCAGTGCAGTTATTCATTTTGATGAGAGAGCAGATTCCAAATTGCAAATTTTTGCCCAAGGGCTCGGACGATCGTGTTTAATACTGCGTCATGGCGTTAAAAGGAAAGTAGTGCCCTCATAAATGCAAATTCATCCTTTTACCTCGCAATGACAGCGAATAAGCCTCAAACGCTTTTGGTGTCCAATAATTCATATTCATAAAGGCAGCTTCCCACGAGGCTGGATCACGAATCATCACACGCGGAGGTGCGGGTGCCGGGTGGAGCAACAAATAGATCCCCTGCGGCTTGATTGTTGAATATATGGACGTATCTATGCTAAAAGGGACTATGTTACATGCGAATCCTAAGCACATAGTGCCTTTTAGCAAAAATACGTCCATATATCGAACGACTTTGATCGATAAAGACTTAAGAATTTTTTGGGATATTGCCGCAATATTGCAAATAATGTGACTAAACTATCCAACTAATATTCTTCAATTATTATGTGAGCAATACCGGCGGGTCGATTACTAACTCGTTATCGAATGATCCTGATCGATAAACCCTTATCTTACACTGGAAAAAAAAAAACACATCGGATTTAGAGTCCAGACTCTTAAAAACATCGACAAGAAAAATTACTCTTGATTCAATCAGAATCTAGCTTAAATGAAGAACCAAGCCTCTTAATTTAAGCGGATTTCGTTTTGATTCAAGCAAAAATCCGATTGAATCAAGAGTATTTTTTCTTGTCAATGTTTTCAAGAGTTTGGACTCTTGATCCAATGTGTT
Organism: Bemisia tabaci; assembly: GCF_918797505.1. Lineage (NCBI taxonomy): Eukaryota > Metazoa > Arthropoda > Insecta > Hemiptera > Aleyrodidae > Bemisia > Bemisia tabaci. The sequence goes on from NW_027311759.1 coordinate 128,615, forward strand.
TTTTTTCCAGTGTAAGATAAGGGTTTATCGATCAGGATCATTAGATAACGAGTCAGTAACCGACCCGCTGGCACTGCTCACATAATAATTCAAGAATATTCGTCGGATAGTTTTGTCACATTATTTGCAATATTGCAGCAATATTCCAAAAAAATCGTTCAAATACAGATATTCACACTCGATCTTATTGCGGTAAAATTTTGCGATGTCTCACAATCAGTACACTTCACTATATTTTGGAAAGGTATCAGGTAAAGATTTAAAAGGTCCTTTAGAGAGAATTTCAAGCAGCTTTGTATTTAAAGTACGTTGAGTGTTGAGCGTAAAGACATAAACTGAATTATTTAATAATATTTAAGTGCTGATTCCTAAGTATAGCACTTGAATATAGGTAATTAGAGAAATAAAAAAAATAATTCAATAATGCACAGCGGTAACCAGATAGGTACAGAAATTAATTTAGTAATTTACACTGTGATTAGTAATAAGAAATTACCTAATATTTTTACTTAAAACCACTCCCAGATGCAGAAAACTTGAGTTTCAAAATGAGGTCAATGTGTGCAATATTCTAAAAAAAGTCGAGGAAGCAACCCTTTCCACGAATTTTTCTTGAACTTAATTAAAATTAAAAATGTGTAGACTTTTTACACGACTGAAAATTCGCATCAAATTTCAATTTTTTTAAGGGGGCAGAAAAATCACAATTTAGTGATACACCTATCTCCCCTATTTACTTCGTGCACCCATCAATTCCAATATATAGGGTAATTTGGGACGAGGCTCTCAGATTATTGGAGTCGACTATTTGGCACAAAATAAGACCTTTGTAACATTACATTTTTCCAAAATTAGTTCTCCTCCTTAAAATACAGTCATTCAAAAGTTTGAAGAAAATAAACCGTTCATAACCATCTCGAAGTATTCTGATAACGTGTTTTATTCAAAGAATTCTTATTTTAAGTCAAAGAATATAGTCCTGAGACTTGGAACATCGTCGCGAATCACCCTGTACGGGAAGTAACGGGTGAATGGGTGGATTGTGCATGTTAACACAGCTTCTTGCAGTGTAATTTAAGAATTGTAGTAAAATTGAGCACCTTTACATTTACAAAGTCACATACAGCAAAAAATACTGAACGATCGTACGCGTCAATTGGCATTTTATCGTGAGAACTAAAGATTTCATCTCATGAAATTCTCGTAGTCGAGACAACTAGTAAGTACCTCTTTATGACATAAAAACTCATGTCGCGACAAAAATTTTCGTTGTCACAAATAATTTCATACAGCGAAATAAGCGTTTTTCTTGTCACCACAAAATAGTTTTTTTTCTCGGTCCAAGGAAAAACTGTAAGGAAAACGATTTTCTTGGTTGTCGTGAACCACCCTTTTCCTCTCGGCATGAGCATTAGATTCCCTCGAAATAAGCCTTTAAACACCAATCCTGAAATCCTATCGATTTCAAACAGATGATAGGTTTTTTCTCAAATCTTTCAATATACAAATACATATAGATGCCGTTCGCGTCAACGCGCGTTCAATGGAACTCCGGGCAAGGTTAAAACCGAGCACTACAATACTTATGTCTTCATCAAACTTTCACGAGTAAAATACGATGGACTGACGAAGCATTTCTTAATTCAATTGATAACTGCAAAATCAGCGGATTTTTATTAAGTATTTGTAAACTCACATTCCCCACTAACCTATGAACCAAGTCTGATTGCATTACTCTAGCCACTAAACCCATTTCAGCATGTTTACAGTAAGATAATTTTCTTAGTGCGCTGAATTTTTCTGAACAAATTCGCAAGAGTGTGTATCAAAAAGTCGGAAGAGAACTATTGCCAGTTTCGAATCTTCTCACCTATGTGCTCATCAATATTTTCGTTCTTAACGGCTGTTTCTGCCTCAAATTTGTTTTGGTTTTATTGTGATTTAGAACTTTGAATTGACAAGTTCTTATGTAAGAAAAAAACGCCCGATTCTCGCCTAGGTACAGGTTGATTCTGAAATTTTTAGTGCATTCAAAGTGTTTTATGTGAACTTTTGATGAGAATACATGCTTTACAGGGATACAGGCAGTTCGTCACTCTTTTCATTCTTAAATAACCACTTTTTTTCTTCTTCTTTTTTAAAGAAAATTCTTCCACCATAAAACATATCAATAACCAAAGTGTAAAACCACGTATCTCCGTCCTGCGATGTCGTGGACTTCCTACCACACTATATTTTATCTTTGGAAAACTTCAATGTAATTTTTTGAAAAACATATCGAGTTTTATTTTCTGCCAGTTAAGTAAATATTCTGAATAAATTTCAAATATAAAGTCGGTATGTTTCTCTTCAAAACAGTAGAATAAGTGCGGAAAATTTGATGCTTCGCAATTGAGATACGTATGGTCTTGCATTCCAGCCATCGATATCGAGTGAAATTACTTTTATGGTAGATTTGAGGCTCGAAGACTGATTTTTTTTTCTTAGTGAAATTTTGAACCGACGAACTGAAATATCAATTTTTTCCCGTAGTTATGAGTTGCATTTAGGAAATTTTTTTGTGCCCATCGTATTTTACGTTAAACTGCGATGAGGAAACAATTTCTGTCGAGCTTAATTTCGCAACCTGTGAAGTGGTCTACTTAAATTACAGCTCTTGTTGTCTCTTTGATCTGCACCCCTGGTGCTTCAGTTCGTGCCTCGTCTAGTGTCCCATTCCGAATCATTCCATCCCGTGTGACTTGTGGGAAGTTTCGGGCGGCCGATAGTAGCTCTGCGGATTGTTTCAGGAAGATTATCCCCGTTTAGCTTGGATCGGACACCCTTTCCCCCACCCCCAAACCCCACCCCCTCCACCCTCGGAGATGGGGCACGGGGTGAACAGAGCCAGAATCCGGATGAGTGACTTCTAAGTGGAGTGTATACTACCGTGCTAAGGAGGAACGCAGCGTGAACCTTCCTATGTTGCCAAATTTCTTATGATAAAATACGAATTTGCAGGAAAAGCTTGTGGGAATTTTCCGTCCAATTTTTCAAAGAATTTTCCTCGTAATGTAATCTAAAGTCTCTGAATTTCTTTTTTAAAAATGAATTTCATTTAAATATAACGTAACTACTACAAGAATATGTCTTGTGTCTATCTACATGATTTAAATTAACTAAATTAAGTTCATTAAATATAGAAAGTAACGTTAGGTGATAAAGCCATTATCTCAAAACAGGAATTATAAAATTCTGTGTCTTTTTTTTAGAAAAATAATTCCTGTAAATCACTAGTTGAATTACTTAAAATTCTTCCTATCGCACATCATTCGTACATTACAGATTTCTACTCACAAACTAAATCTTGATGGGACTTCGAAGGTCTCCCACCTATTTAAGCTTTTCCCTAAAATTTTACTATCAAAAAGGTTTACGGCCTCTTCATCAACACGTTTTTCTAGTCGTTATTTGTATCTCCTTCTCCTCGTTATCTCAGTCGTTTCTTGTCTAACCATGGGTACCTGCAATCCTCTCCTCATGCTTTCTTTCCTTACGAACCACTGTACCCCACTAATTTCTCGTAGATTTGAAAATTTCAAGTGGAAATATCCATAAATCCTCTCTAAAATTAATTATTTAAAAGGCGAAGTTTGGCAACGCGCGAATGTTCATACGCGCTCCTCCTTAGCACTGCAGTATTGCAGTGCGAATGTAATTATTGGCGACCAAAAGCGCGGTGCGGCGCACATTGGAACGAGCCATTTAGAGAAGTCAGACTTGAAATATTTGACAGAAATTGAAAAGTTGATGTCTGTTTCGCCATATTTGAAATTTTTAAGGGTATTTCTGATAGGTTTTACCCGCAGAAAACCGGATGGAGCGACATTCAAACTACTTCGTTTCGATTGAACGAAGATATAAGCTTTTATGGTTTTCACACGATGTCCGACCAGTGGCATGACGTGTTTTGCGATATATCGATTGATTTGCCATTGAAATCTACAGATAAGGATCGATAAACAGGGTACTCACAATGAATAGCGTAATAATCGATTCTTTACCATAGCTTCAAATGGAGAAATTACGATAATCGATTATTCACGCCTCGTAACTGTGTCCGACTTCTTCCACTGACTCGCTTTACCGTGCGACGCACAGTGGATCGAGTCAATTAGAGAGGTCGGACATGAAATTTGAACTAAAACTGCAAATTTTAATGTTAATTTCGTCATATTTTAAATGTTAAGTAGTGCTTCTAGAAAAAAATTTCACGAGAAAACCAATGGAACCACATTTAGAGCCTCAAAATTGTATATTAACGGAGTTATAAGTTGTTTAAAGTTTCCAAATTTTGTCCGACCTCTCCTATTGACTCGATCCACTGTGCGGCGGGGCGCGTGGCGTGGCGAGAAGCCGAGCAGATGATCGAAGTCGGGCCTCTCCTGACAGTGAGTTCAGTAGACATAGACATGCATTCCCAACTCATTAGCGCCGCTTTAAAATGTTTGCCTTACCGTCGACGTCTCTTGATTAGTCGCCGGGTGCTAGCTGGACGCACGGAAGCAGACGGTGGCTCAAGTGGGTGCATTTAAACAAAACTTGCTGTTAGAAATATCCGAGTGCATTTCAGAGTGAAAACACACCATCTCGGAAACTTCAAAATGCCTAAATTTCATCGACGATAAGGATGCAGAACAGTGGCGTGGCGTGCTCTGCGATTTATCGATTGATCTACCGACCTATGGGAAAGGATCGATGAAGAGGGTGTTTGCAAGAAACACCTTAATAATCGATTCTTTACTATAGCTTCTAATAGGGAAATCTCGATAATCGAGCATTGATGCAGAATGTTCTCAATCCCGCGATCAAGATCGCGTGAGGATTACATCGGAAAAAGGCCCTTGGATCCAGAGTCTAGACTCTTAAAAAATTGACAAGAAAAATATTCTGGATTTAATCGGATTTTTGCTTGAATCAAAAAGAAATTTGCTTAAATTGGGAGGCTTGGCTCTCGATTCGAGCAAAAATCCGATTGAACCATGCGTATTTTTCTTGTCAAATTGTTTAGGAGTCTGGACCCTAGATCCAAGAGACCTCTTTTCTCAGCCTGGGGAAGGCTGTGAAAATTGGGGAGGCCTTTTTCTTTTTTGACCCATCTCAATCGGTTTCGCAGGCAACTCACGTAAAGACAGCAAGTGCGATGGGACGTCAGGCTGTTTCATTCGGTGGAAGTCTTTCCATTAAATATAGTTACGTTCTTTCGTGAAAAAAATGACGTTATGTTGGTTTGGAGTTCAGCCACCGAAAAGTGGCCCGTCGCGCAACATTGGAGAGAGTAGCGTAACTAGGAGAGAACTTAGTTATAACTTGACCAATTTATGAATTCTTCTCGATCCGAATTTTCCGCAGATTACATCAGAAATAAATTCACAAATAAACTCACAAGCATAAGAAATTAGCATTTCCATTTACATAGATTAAGTCGTTTCAAACCTTTCGCCCGATGAAGAGTCCAAAATCAACTCAAGTCAAATTGGCTTTCGAAAATGAATTCATTCCTTCGGCAAATTACCCTACGCAGATTTCAACAAAACTTTTCATCTTTCTATGGTGCGCGGTACCTGTAAATTTATCGAGGGAAAACTGGCACGCTGAAGAAGAAGAAGAAAAAACTTTAAGAGGAAAGGAAAAAATATCTTTAGATCGCGAAACTTGGCGAAATCGAGTTAAAGTCAAATGAAGTTGAAGTTGAGTTTCGTTTTTCACAGAAACCCAGAATTCTGGCAATTGCATTGCCGCAAGATCTTTACTCGAGCTCTATCCGAGTAGCCAGATGGCATGAAATCAGGCACGTAAGACATGCCCCTTCAGTTTTATTTGGACCAAGTCTAGCATAAAAGAATTACGTTATTCCTTCAAAAAAACTGAGACATGAGTGATTTTTGTCTGCAAAGTTTTGAAATCAGCATTCTAAGTTTTGATATTGTATCGTTTTAAGAATAGAACGTAGCGTGAAAGTCGGAGAGCAAGCTTGATAAGTGGCAAGGCACCGCGCTGCGATGAAGATTAAGGATTATGAAAAAGATGGAAAAATCACGGCGAACAGGTTGCAAATCAACGTGCTCCCAAGTTGATAAATTGCCTAACAGTGCACAATGAAGGCGCACATGTGAACGCACTGAGAGCAGCATGCCCCCATGCCACACCGGTAATCCAGCATTGCGCGAAAGGTCTAAGAAAATACAGGAGAATTGTGCGAAAGAGGCATAAGGATTGCGCGACTAGAAACCTAATATCTACTATAGGAATGCGCGAATGAAAAATGAAGTTAATTTAAGGTAGAAGTTTGGAACAGAAAGCAGTTGGAAAGTAAACGAATTTTTATGTCAACGCTGGTTTAGGTTAGTTTGTTAACAAGTCATCGATGTCTTTCCTTCTGATGATAAATGAAGTGAGAACATTGAATAGTGACCGTAGGTATAAAGAACTTTCCTAAATTTTCTCGCAAAAAATATTTAATCGGGAGATGCGAGGCAACGTTGGAATGCTCACACGGCATCGAAACACAACATGGGCCTTTTAAGCTATATTACTCGATGTTGCGATTAATCTAACGCGAGTTCGAATGATCGCGCCAAACGCAGTGCGGCCGGCGTTAAACGTGTATTAGCGCCTGCAAGACTTCAGGAATACTTCACGCATTGCGCCGGGTCGGCGCATGGCCCATATTAGCGCCTACAAGACTGCATGAATACTTCTCGCATTGCGCCAAACGCAGTGTAGTCGGTCAGTTGGCGTGAAACGCTTATTCGCACCTACAAGACTGTAGGGATGCTGTAGGACTGCGACCGCGTGTCATCATTCTTGACTCTCTGACCCAGTTTTTACCATAATTAAAGAGAAAATATGTATCCTTATTGTAAGGATTTAGAAACTAGGTTGATATTTAATTTTTTTTTTTTGTTACATTAAAAGAAAATAGAACGAACGAAAATATAGCTTCGAAATTTTTGATACTTTTATTTAAGATCATTTAGGTAAATTCGCGGAAACTTTTCAGAAATACTGTGTGTAGCTCTTTAAAAACATTTATTAAAAGCAGAACATAAAAGTGGTGCAATCAGAGATAAATATACGCTTTCTTTTGTGTGCGCCCGTCGGGTTTTGAATCCATTCATTTCTTAAAAGATTTGAACATGGTTGCTCTACGATTTTTTACGTGTAGTTTTTTCCAGTGGTTGCCAGATAGCCAGATTAACGCTTCCTCGTTGAATATTGAATATTCGCGCAAACATGTGAGTTTTCAGTACCAGAAAAATTCGCGCAATCCTACGTATCTCCAAAAAGGTAAAACAGGGGCACTCGCGCAATCCTATTGCAGCCCGCCACACCTCGTGCCATTTTTGGCGCTATGTTCGCCTTCACTGTGCGAAGATAGGCAATATCTCGACTCAGGAGCACGTTTATTTGTATCCTATTTCGTTGTACTTTTTTCCATTTGGATTAACCAGTGCGCCGTCGCAACAGTGAAGTGACAGTGACGCAAACGTCCAACGGTGGAAGTGTTACCATACATCGGCTTGTTTGATAAACAATTTGCACAACACATCAATCAAAATTCAACAAAAGAATGGTCAAAAACTGAACAATGAAGCCCCGATTGCAAGAGCCTCCGCCATCGTCAAGATTTGCCCCCGTTTTTTACAGTATCCAGAAACGGAGGTAGCATACAGAAAGAGAAAATGCCTCTTTTAAGGCCGCACTTTGAGGAAGTCCTAAATATTTTGGAAATTTTTGAAAAATAATTTTTTTTTTGAAATCTTCGAAAACTCTCGCCAAAGTTGTTGAAAATCCTTGACCTATCCTCAAAAGTCCTTGCTTCTACTCACCCGAGCTCCTTGAGGAGTTCTTGAAAGTCCTTGATCTCGCTTTTGAAAAGCTGTCACGAACCGTGCACAGGTTCTACGATGCCGTTTCCTTTCAAATTAAACGGTCTTTTCATGCAAGCTTGAAACGGGAAACCCTCTGGTGGCGAGGCGTGAATGATCGATTATCGATACTTCCCCATTTGGAGCTGTGGTAAAGAATCGATAATTAAGGTGTTCGTTGCAAACACACTGTTTATCGATCCTTTTCCATTGGTTTAAACGGCATATCAATCGATTCTTCGCGAAAGCCACGCCACTGAAACCCTCCGGCTGAAATTGCACCGACCATCGAATCCAATGACACCTCGGAAAAGATGATAGCTTGGGATCGGTCATCCTACGACGGCGAGCGATTCTCGGCAAAAATTGCCGTGCTAAGGATAATGGCGTATGATCCTTCAGGCGTTGCCAAAATTCTCTCGACATATCACAAATTTCCGGAAAATTTTGTAACGTGTCCACTGGTCTTTCAGACACAATTTATTCCCCTCCCCCCATGGAGAATTTTCGAGCAAATTTTTTAATCTTTCATCTGAAAGTGCCTTAAGAGCTGATTTCGCAGTATTTTCTGTAATTTTTTCTGGTTTGGGAAATTGTATAAAAACATATTTAAAAGTGAGAAAATTCACCGCCTAGTGGCGTCATCTGGCAACATTTCCCATTCAAAAACATGTATTTTAGCAGAATAGATAATTTTGCCGTATCTTCACTAATAATTGTTCAATTTATGAACCAAGGATATTTTCCTATTCAGTTCGCCCCGTAGTTTCCACTTGAACACAAAATTCATCAAATTTTAGATACGCGCAAATTCTCCATTTAATCTAAAATGTGTGAAAATGTCAAGGAAAATTATTCATAACCCTTTCGAAAAGAAACATTTTTTGAGTGGAAATCCGGCAGTATTCGTGTGTTCATACGTCGTTTTTCCCTAGCGCGACGGAATAAGCGTGGTAGATTGTCGCATTACGCGAGGAACTGCAGGGCTGAACTCGGCGCACGCTCCGGAGTTATATCGTCGCTACTCTGACGTAAGGCCGTATCTCGATTTCCGCATGAGCTCTAGGAAGCACGGATTTACATGTGAAACAGGGTTCACGTGGAACTCGAGATACGCGCTTTCGTCCGAGGAGCGACGATATGCGCTCCGTTTATCCCTGGGAACAAACGGGGGAGCGCGCGTTGCATATAAACTCATCGTTGAGTATAATGAATGCATACGGAGCCTCGCAAGTTAAACGAACGTAAGTGCCGCCCGTTTCCAACGGGACGTTTGTCGTTTTTCCGCGCCCGACCGGCGGGGAACGCGGGGCTAACCGCGTGGATTTGCAATAGAGCTCATTTTCTGCTACTTGGAACTCCGCTTCGGAGTGAAAACCGCGCAACGCTCGCGAGGACTCCGCGTCGATACGCGCTTTTTGCTCCGCCTTTCCGACGCGACGCACCCTGTCAAAGAAAACCGACACTCGCGAATTTTCGGATCGCGATGGAGTCCTCCCTGGGGTCTACGAATGTCCTTGTTAAATTTGAATGGTCCGACAGCCGCCTCGCTGATGACTCGGTTTCTGTGTCCCCCTTCCCCCCCCCCCCCTTCGCTCTTCCCAGTGCGACTTCCGTTACCAACTTTGCGGAAATCTGCCACGGACCAAAGTGTGATGGGCCTTGGGTGGATATTTAGCTTTGAATAGGAGTTGGCGGGGAAACCATTCCGGTCAAAATTTGATATTCCTGGGTATACCCCAAGCAGCATTTTTCAACGGAAAAATTGCGATTTTTTTACGATTTTTTGGCGATAAAGTCGCTAGGATGCAATTTAACCTCTATGAAATCGCGTTCGATGAAATCGAAATTGCTCTCAATTTACCACGATTTTGTGTTCGATAATATTGCAATAAGTCGCCGTCTACATCGCAATTTTATCGAAGGAAGCTCCTGCAGTTTATTGAAAGGAACATCAAAATGTTTTTACGCAAACTGTCGAGGAACAAAATAAAGATAGTTTACAACAAGCATACCCCTTTTCCTATTAAACAAAAAACTTGGTTTTTTTCCTATGAGCTTAATCCATTTGTCAAGGTGAAGCTTTGATATGAATTAAAGATCTGATAATTCCTTGCGAGTAGGTGTAAATAATCTTGCGATGGTAGATGTGCAGAGAATGAACATATTTTCTCGTGAAATGCGCAAAATTGATTTCACAATTTAGTGAATACGCTCAGTATCGAATTTTAGAAAGTTCATGGTGATACTTCAAACAGATTAAACTTAATGCTCTGTAATTTTGAAACATCTGCATGCAGCCTCCGCCATTTTTTGGTTCCTGAGAGCTCCATGAAACCGAGGGTAGTTGAACCCATCAAAAGTGGATTTACCAGTAAGCATGTTCACCTTATAAAGGTACTCTATCTGCAGTATTGTAGTGACATTGGTTGGCTGAAATAGAGTTGAAGCAAGGGACCGTTCCTGGTGGAGGGGTTCTCACTCCACCTGTACTGCCGTGCTAAGGGTAAACGTCTTATGAACACTCAAATATTGCCAAATACCCTCTCAGTAATTTTCTATTTTTGAAGAAAGTTAGAGATAATTTTCATAGGAATTCTCTGAAACTTCGGATCAAATTATGAACTAAATTCTCTGAAACATTGGAAGAAAAATCTTTACGAATTTTCCCAAAAATTCGTGATTTAACGGCGGAAATTTGGCAACGTCTGAAGGTTTATACATCGTTCTTCCTTAGTATACCAACGCGGAGGAGGGTCCGTCGTTTTTCGGGTCGAAACGAGCCCAGTTGCCGCCGTTATCTTCCCATCCGAGCACCCCACCGCCCCTCCGTGCAATAACGACGTAAGTACCCATGGAAATCAAGCGCGGATCAGCGGTTTCTGCTCCGCCCCGGCCGGAGCGAGGTGTCATCGGCGCCGCGAGATAACGTAACGTTGTCATTTCACACTCTCCGTAAACAAAGCAGCGATCGATGCTATCAGAACTTTCGCGATTAAAGGAAATGCATCTATTGTCGCCCGCGATAATAGATAATAGCGTCGCCCGAATTAAAATCGCTTTTCCGAGCTCTGTTTTTTCCCGCGACAATGACTCAAAAGTTTCCGAGGCGTTCCGCGCAGTTCCGCCGCGTCATTTTCCGCCGTGTTGTGGAAAAACGCCGTATGCGCCTTCAGACGTTGCCAAATTCCCTTTGTCAAATCACCAATTTTCCGGAAATTTTTTCATATTTTTCTTCCGATTTTTTTTGGAGAATTTTATTTTTTAATGGACCACTAGACAAGGTACGAATTTAAGCGATCTGATACATGTTTCTTGACCAGAATTTCACGTAGAAAACGATTCACACAACGAAAATTACTGAAACCAATTCCTAACGAAGTTATTAACGTTTTTATTTCACATTGGTTACGAGGAATTTGAACTGCCCGCTTACAAGAAACTCAAAGCTCTACGTGAGTCAAATCGCGCACTACAACGGTTTCAGCGAGCTTCTCAATCGAGCAATGTTCATTTCCCACCATGTGCTGTTCAAACTATAAGCAATTTGCTATAGCTGAGCCAAATCGTCAAAATTGAGGTTGCCAGATTTTTAAATCGCAGATACTGTCATGATAACGTTTAGCGCGCGATGGCCGCGATGTGAATCACGTAGAGCATTGAGTTTTCATGAGCGGGTGGTTTGAATTTACGCACCAAGAATCATTAAATATCTTCGTAAGGAATTAATTTCGGTAATTTTCGTTGTGCGCATCGTGTTTTACGTTAAATTTTGGCGAAGAAACATGTATCAGAATGCTGAAATTCGTACCTTGTCTAGTGGTCCATTATATCTGAAGTGTCCGAAAATTTCAATGAAAAATATTGAAGACTTCTCTCAAAAATTCATTTCTTCCAAGAAAAAATTTGGCAACTCCCGAATGTTCATGCGGCGTACTTCTTCAGCACGAAAGTTTTGGCGGCTGATGCAATCAAGGCTTCCGGTTCGACTACATCAGGCAAGTCTTACGAGTTGAAAACCCTATTTTCCCTCCATTTACACCAGTGGCGAGGCGTAAATGATCGATTATCGATATTTTCCCATTTTTAGCTATTGTAAAGAATCGATTATTAAGGTTTTGGAGTGATTCTATTGGTGGAAGTGAGTGGTTGTAATGGACCCAAGCTGTAAATAATATTCCAATTAACGGCAGCCCACGAGAGATCCTATAGTTAGTCCATCAGTTTCATCCCCAATCTATAACAGCCACCCGTTCCCGTCTGAAATTTCTCCATGTTCCCTTTTTTCTTTTCCTATTGCATTGTCTATCTCTTTATATCAATAATCAGAAAGCAGACTCATGTCTCAGGACGTCTAGGATATGTCAGATAAGGACGTATTAGACATCAGAAGAAAGAGGAGTGAAGAAACAAGAGGAAGGATAGAAGGAATAAGAAGAGGATGGAAAAGGAGTGAGAGTGGGAGGAAAAGAAGAAGCAGAAAAAGGGAGGACAAAAAATGTTTCCCGAGTGTTTCCGCATGCAGTATGGATTGTTTTGGAGGAATTTAGCACGTGTCGAAGCGTCTCACAATCAGTGTGCATTAGGGGGCATGCTTTTTGAATAAAATCTTCTTTAAAGCAACAGATATATGTGTGTGAGATGTCTCTCATAGCTATACTAAACTATTTAAAGTTCAATTCAAGCTAAAGTTTACAAAAACACCTCTCCTTGAACGTGATGTCACCGATAAGATATAGATGATGTGATACGGCCAGCTTGGTATCCGTCCTGTGGCGTTTACACTTTACAATTACCTGTTCAAACTTTTGATGCTCACCGATCCCTCGTTAAGTGAGCTACTCGTCGAATTCAAGAAAACGCGTAAGTTCTTTATGATCCTTATAAGCTTTGGTAGGTTCCTCGTCCAATAAGGCGTTTCTCAACTTACGATAAGATAAAGGTCATCGAGTGATCGTTTGTGAATGCCGCGGGGCTGATGACGACGTCTTAAGTTGTGATTTTGCAACAGTTGAATTTTTCAAAATGAGCACTACTGCACCGTTATAAATAGAGCTTTCGAGTTGAGCACCTGGTATTGACGAATAATTCTCTGCCTACCGGTGCAATCAAGCGATAAATCGATAGCTTTTGTAAAACATGGAAAAGATTTCACCTTTTTAGTATTTAATAAATGCAGCTCACATATTGTGAGCAGAAATGAAAAGTGAAATTTCAAACAGGTCCTGAGGCAATTGAAAGCCATTCAATTTCACAAATTTTGAAATTTATGAATTTTTTTCGGAATTATTAATTGAACCTTTGGAGGTCCGAAAGCGTTTCAAATGATCTTTCTGTTGGGGCGCTACTGAGGCGCTATACACGGGGTGGGGGCACAAAGGGGAGTTAGGAGAAAAAAGCCTCAACCTAGGCTCCAAACCAAACGAAAACATTTGCAAGGTGTGAATGTTTTAGGTCTGGGGTGAAAAATTTAAAAATCTAGAATCATTCTTTCAAAGCGTTTCTTGGCCTCCTGAATGCATCCCCCAAAGTTTCAAAAAATTTCGTGAAATTCCACGAAATTTTTTGAAAATTACTATTATATTTAGCAGACTTTATGCTACAGTTTCGCCATTACACCGAGAAATTCATATACGTGTATTAAGGCTTGTGATGTTACAGATTTTAAGTCGTATTCCATTTTTTTGAGAGATGAATACTCATGGTTTCTATTCCAAATTCCGTGCGATTCATTAGGATTGTTCTAAAATTTCACATCTGAACGTCAAAATTGGTTTTTTCAAAGAGAAAAAATAATGACGACTCATTAAAGTAGTTCAAACGAAATTTACTTATCATACCTAACTTTTTTGCGATTTCGAAGGCCGGCAAAGTTGCAATTCACTCAAATAATGCATCTTTCGGAAATTGACAATGGCTCGATTAAATCAGTAGTGATCTACTTCAACGGCACATTAGAATTAAGTCAAGGTTTAAGAGAAACAGTCAAAGTTTTAGTTAGTATCGCATGCGACGTTATAATTTCATTATAACGCCTGGATGCAACTATTCGGGCTCCGTGGATGTCCGTGTTGCATACGCATGAAAGTGAAGGCGTTTTGACTTCAGACAATAACCGCCTCACCTGCGGGGCCGGCGCTTAGTGGAGCGAGTCAATGAGAGAAAGTCGGACTCAATTCGGAAACATTAAAAGCTCATTTTGATATTAAGATGGAACGTAAATGTTTTAAAAGTGTTATCATTGAAGTTTTCATCTTTCGAAGCACCCCATACGATTTATAATATGAAGAAATTAACATCAACATTTGCAGTTTTAGTTCTAATGAAAAATAGGAGAAATGACCATAAAAACAACCCTATAATTCTGGAACATCTTCTACGAACAGATTCATTATAGGGTTCGAGGAGACGTGCAGCAGGGTGTCTACAAGTCCGACATTTTTGGAATGTCCGGAGATAGTACTGATTTTCTAAGGGCGGTCCGGAAGCGCTGAAAAATGTGTAAATTCCGCAAGGAGGTCCGGTCATTTTTGTTGCAATTTGTTTGAGCGAGATATTCAAATTTTTGAAAATCTTCGGATTTCGTTAACTGGAGGTACTGAAAAAGTACTGAATTTTTCTGTTGAGGAGGTACGGAATTTCTTGGGATTGTACTGAAAAAGTGATGTAAAAGTACTGATTTTGGGCCAGCCTGTTTTAGTAGACACCCTGCTACAAGCATGTTGTTTTTTTAAGGGTGTCGACGACCAGCCATCGTGCGAAATCAAGCGGGAACTCCGGCCTCCTGAGGGGGCTCTGTGCCAGCGCGAAATGGTCTTCCCGCGTCGCATCGATTTTTCGTGAGGAATATTGTCATCTTGACAGAGATGACAGATAAACCACGGCAATCTCATAAACCGACGACGGCTCGTGCCCCTTCCCGCGCGCGAGTTGGCGAATTCATTGCAAAAAACGCTCGCGGGCGGGGGGGGGGGGGGGGGCTCCGGTGAGGTCCGAGGATTTACGACTTAACGTACTCAGACTCGAGGTAAACTTACGTGAGGAAAACAATGGTGCCACTCGCTCTAACAACCCATTTCCTCAAAGCTCAAGAACATCTCTTAAAATGGGACCGCATTTAGCAGAAAGGAACCAAGCCACATCAGCTACTGCCAAATTTAATTGGGCAATTTCTGTTTTTACAAGAAAACGTTTGTGCGGATTCCTTCGAGCATTTTAAGGAATTTGATCGTAAAACTTTATTGAAATTTGCATACAAATCCGCACAACCTTTACCATGATTAGCCCAATTGAAATAAGCCCAAAAATTGAAATAAAATAAAATAAAGAATTAAATTTAACAGCCCAACTAAATTAGGCAATAGCTGATGTGGCTTGGTTCATTTCTGCTTAATTCTGTCCAGTTGAGACTGAAATACGGTTACTGTCTTGGAGACTGCACCTCAGAACTGCCGTGCCAAGGAAAAACACTGTATGAGCAGTCAAATGTTGCCAAGTATCCCCCTTTAAAATGTGTATTTTTGAGGCTAGTCAAGAATATTTGACTCTGAAAATTTAAGATACTTTAGATCAAAGTATGTTATTATTAATGAGGAACTCTGAAGAAAAATATACGCAAATCTCTCAGAAAGTCCACACTTTATTACAGGAGATTCGGCAATGTCTGAAGGATCATACGGTGTTCATCCTTAGCTTGGTAGAATAATTTGCCACTGTACAGGTTAAAAGTTCAGATCACAAAGTATATTTTCGCCTCGAAATTGCAGGACATTGAACTCGAAAAAAATATCAAAAATCAATCCGTGAATGAGAGGGCAACAGGCAACCCTCTTCTCCTTCTTCCTCTCCATTTTCTCGTTTACTTTTCGTCTCATTCTTCTCTCTTTCATTTTTTGCCTCCCTTACTTCCGATTCCATGTTAGAAGTCCTGAGATCCAAGTTGTCGGACTGGGGTTAGGAAAAACCGGTGGCACCATCGCATTTTTCGCGTAAATTCACGTAGAAACAGTCGCTTTAGAATCCAATCCCCCTTTCTCGCGGTAACTCCATCTCCGTGATACGAAATTCGAGGAAAGCGAAGTTAGCACCTTATCCAAGGCGATCATCCGCGATCAGCGAAGAAAAATTTCATCCTGCAGCACACCGAGCGCAAGAAATGAAGGCGAAAAACCCATCGGGATAGCAGTCGCACGGCGTGCTTTACGATATATCGATTGAGTTCGAATAATCGCGCCACAGTGCGGTCGGCGTTAAACGTCTATTAGCGCCTGCAAGACTTCAGGAATACTTCACGCATTTCGCCAAACGCGGTCGGCGTAAAGCCATAGTGCGGTCCGCGTTAAACGACTATTGCGCCTACAAGACTGCATGAATACTTCTCGCATTGCGCCAAACGCAGTGCTGTCGGTCAGTTGATCTGCCATTGAAACCTATGGAAAATGATCGATAAACAAGGTGTTCGCAACGAACACTTCAATTTTCGATTCTTTACCATTGCTTCAAATAGGGAAAATATCGATAATTGATCATTCACGCTTCCTTACTGCGGGATAAGAATCTACGCTACCGTCGAGCGTCGCTGTGGTAGAATTTCGCCGCATGATCATTCAAATGCTGCTAAATTTCCACGGAAGAAATATTGGGTGTTTTCCCCGGAATTGTTCAAGTATACACAATATTAGATTGAAAATAACGTTCTTTGAAAATTATTGATGGAAAATACTCACCTAGAAAATTCTATAGTTTCAGGGGAAATTCGGCAACTTCCGAATATTCTTACGACGTTTTCTTCTCTTCACGCAAACACTCATGTGCGGGTTCTAATGCAGGTCAACGCTGCCGTCAGTGGCGTGGTGTGCTTTGCGATCCATCGATATTTCCTAATTTGAAGCTGTGGTAAATAATCGATTATTAAGGTGTTCGCTGCGAACAAACTGTTTATCGATACTTTTCTATAGGTTTAAATGACCGATCAATCGATATATAGCAAAGCACGCCACGCCTCTGGCTGCCGTGATCAGTAAAAACGCCGTATGAGCATTCAAATGTTCCCAACTTTCCTGTCAGATAATATTGAATTTTGGAAATAGCTGTGAATATTTTGCCTTGAAATTTTCAAACTTTTAGATCGGATTACAAACGAAACTCTCCGTAAAATCGGCGCAGAAATATTCACAAATTTCACTCAAAATTTGTGATTTGTCGAAGGGAATTTGGCAACGCATGGTGCCCCATACTGTGTTCTTGCTTAGGACGGAAGAACGGATGCCGTTTTCCTGCGTGGTTCACTTGCTATTTTTCTCCTGTCGACAGAGCTTCCAGTCAGCGGTCGCACTACCGTGTTAAGAAAAATCGCCGTATGAACACGCCGAGATTGCCAAACCTCCTCCAACAGAATACGAATTATCGAGGAAAATTCCGGATATTTTCTTTTAAAATCACTTACACGCTAGATCAAGTCGCGAATACAATTTTGAAACAAATTCAGAGAATAATATATCCGTAAATTATCAAGTAAATTCGATTTTGATCAGCGCGGATACGGCAAAGTTCAAATCCTCATGCGTTGTTTCTTAAGAGCACGGCAGCGTAAGTCCTACACTGACGTGCTAAGGAAGAACGCCGTATGAACCTTCAGCCGTTGCCAAATATTCTTTGACAGAACACAATTTTTCGGGAAAATTAGCAAGTATTTTTCTTCCGATTTGCCAGAGAATTTTGTTCGCACCTTAATCTAAAACATCTGAAAACTTCAAGGAAAAATACTCATAGCTTTCCTCAAAAATAAATATTTGCCAAGATGAAATTTGGCATCGCCTGAAGGCTCATACGGCGTTTTTCCTTAGCACGGCAGTACAGCTTGGGCTTCGGGCTACGCAACTTTAATTGTTCCGAGGGAAACCGTGAATAATACAGGTATTAGAAAAAGCGAACTGCTTGAACCTTTTCTTTCGAGCTCAAGACGAGAGTACTTGACAGCCACCGCACTGTCCGATCCCCCTCCACCCCTCCCATATCCCTCCCCCTCCCGTTTTCAAGCACCCACCGTCCCGGATCCCTTTGCCCCCTCACCTGACGAGGCTTTTGTCGTTGCTCCTCTTCTTGTCCTCGGCCAAGAATACCCCCGCGGTAAAGGAAACCAGGGAATGTGTGCTGGGATCCGAGTGGAGGTGCGCTGCTCTTGCTTAAATTTCAGTACTGCACAACCAAAAGCACCTAACTCACATTTAAAAAAGATAACCAAAAAAAACGGTAAAATTGACAGTCCTGTAAAACTGTATAATTTTGAAGGTATCATCAATGGGTCAGTTGCTCTGGTCACAGAATCGTGTTTTGATGCTTCATTCTTATCAACTTCCTACGTTGAATAATAACCGAGATATCATCATTTGAAAAGTTGGGTTTTTGACGTCGCGGTAGTGACACTCTTGGTATCTTCCACCTTGTTGTCATCTATCAGTGTGACGCACATTTGTACTGTTTGTTCAACGGGAAACTTGAATGAAAGCAAGATGGAAGAAACCAAGGGTGTCACTGCCGCGGTGGATGACGTCAAAAACCCGACTTCTCAAAGGGATATATCTCGGTTATTATTGAACGTAGAAAGTCACGGTTTAGACAGATCTTATTACGAGTATTTTTAGCTTATCTACAAGGATCAAGCATCAAAATACGATTCTGTGATCAGCGCAACTGACCCATTGATCCATCTTACCGCGACATAAGGTAGCCAGATGGACTTTTTAACAGTGTATCAATGAGCTCGCACCGCAACTTTTAGAAAAAATTAATAGAAAATTTCAGTGGCGTGCATTGCGATATATCGATAAATCTGTCATTTAAACCTATGTGGAAAAGGGTCCGCATGGGGATCCATCGGATGTTCGCATTCAACACCTTCATAATCGATTCTTTACCACAACTTCAAATGGGAAAATATCGATCATTATATTCACCACTAATAATTTTACGATGAGGGTCCTTTGACTTTGATCCTATTTTGGCCGGATGATACCTGTTCATCACCCCAAGTAGCAGTGATCGCGATAAGTTGGGATTTGATCGGAGAGTGTATCGCAATTTTATCGACGTCAATTTACACTATCGAATAAACAAGGCGATAAATTGCGATTTCACTGCATAAATTTGCGGAAAAATTGCGATCTTATCGACTGCGATTTATCGCAATATTATCAAACAAAAAATCGATATAAATTGAAATAAAATTTCGATTTCATCGAACGCGCTTGAATAGTGATAACATTGCGACAAGATAGAGGATAATCCCTCAGATTTTGATAATCCTGCACTGAAAAAAAAACTCTAGCCGTGGGAGCTGTACTTAGGGGCTATATATACATACCGTACGCGTTCCGGGCTCAGAGGCCAAAAGTTCGGGCGTAGCACCCGGAGCAGTCGAAGCTACGGCTCCAGCATCGGAACGGACGATATGTCTCTATAGTTTATACTTAGTTTACACTCTATAGGTTATACTCTCTATAGTAATAGTCTTTATACTTTTTTTTCAGTGTAGCAATTTTATCGTCAAAAAATCGCAACTTAATTTCAAAATATCGCGACTTTTCCGTTGAAAAATGCTGCTTGGGACACGCCACAGTGCGATGGAAGATGAGCCGGAGGTAAATTTCAAATATTAAGAGGGAAAATAAACATGACCGAGGCTTCTCTGAATTGGACCTGCTACAGTGTTACATTGTACGGAGTTGGTTTGACAGACACATGGCTGCACCCAGTGACATCACCCGCTGTTTTCTTTCCGCTCGACTCCAGAGACTCCGTTTGTTTATCGAGCACTTAATGCTCGGAATTCCGCGCATTAGTTCAATTTACCTTCGCCCGAGATCGGTCCTGCAGGTGAGAAAGTCGCGCCATTGAAATTCCCCGTTAAAAATCCTTCATAACCAGTTGCGGTGGAAAAATTTCACACGAGTTCGGACGATTATATCGACCAAACTGCGGATCTCGATTCCCGCGTTTGAAAATTTCAATTCGTGTTTTATTTTTCCAGAGAATACAAATCGACTTTTTTCCAAGCGCGATTTCTAAAGTACATTGTTGAAAAAATAACCGAAGAATTATATTATTAGAACATCCGTGCAAAAACGATAATTAAAAAAAAAAAAAAAAAAAAAAAAAAAAAAAAAAAAAATTATTCTTCTTTTTATAATTTGATAATGATAAAAATTGGTAAATTCTTCAATTGCAGAGCGTGGAGGACAAGGTTTACGTGTACAATTTTTGAAAAAATTTGATTTTTAACGAGTTCAAGTAAAACCAGTCTCAATGTATGTTCTGTGAAAAATTTACTCTCAAATTTCAATTTTTAAGCATCAAAAACTCAGTTTGAACATTTTTGTTGTCAGTTTGAACCATAAGGATCCATGTAATCTCGGAACTTTTAACACTTATTTCTCGAAATAGCATAAATTGCAACTATGCGCCTTGTCCACCTAGCTTCTCAATTAAAGATCACAAAAAATGGAATCTCAAGATGAGGAAAGACTTTACAAATCAAAATTCTGCAGAAAATAGAGGAAAATAAATACTAAAGATTTAATTGTTGTAATGTATAATCTTGGCATAGGGAAAATATAATGGGATGAAATTAATGGAATTAATTGTATCAACGTTGATGAAATATAATAAGTTAGCCAGTTTAGTGTACCAAAAAAAGAGATCAGCTAAAAATGAAATGGGAAAAGTCCTGAAGAAAAGTTCAAAAATGAAGAGCTTGACTCTCTTCTCTCTCGTAGAGTCAACGCCAAAAAAGCTCACGCACTTTTAGACTCCGAAAGAAGATCCGCTGTCGTGCCTCTTGCATTTACTTTACATGTAAAAGAGGCGTCAGACAATTTTCTATTTTTCAATTTTTTTGACAATATTCTATCGCAGTCTAAAAATGCGCAAACCTATTTGGCGTGAACTCTGAGATTCTACGGAAAGCTCCTACATCCTTCTCCTGTTATACCCCTCTCCACTATTGCCTAGGAGAGACGCCGTATGAGCTTTTAGGCGTTGCCACATTTCCTTTGAAAAATCACGAATTTTTGGGAACGTTTGTGAATAAACCTCTCCTGATTTTTCGGAGGATTTTATTCGAAATTTGATCTAAAAGTCTGAAAATTTCAAGGAAAAATATTCATAACTGTTTCCAAAAACAAATATTTCCTGATAGGCAATCCGGCAAAATGGGAATGCTCATACAGCGTTTTTACATAGAACGGTAGTATAGTAGTTTACGTAGTACGCACGGAAAAAAAAAACAACTTACAATTAGTGTTGAGCCCCAATCGGCTAGATAAAATGGAGCCAGATGATAAGACAGTAGTGCTGAGCCCTACAACATCAGGGACCAGCCCTAGAGACTGTAGGTCTCAGCAATGGACCACTAGACAAGGTACGAATTTAAGTAATCTGATACATGTTTCGTAACCAGAATTTCACGTCGAACACGATTCGCGCAATGATTATTACTGAAACCAACTCCTTAACGAAGATATTAACGTTTTTATTTCACATTGGTTACCAGGAATTTGAACTGCCCACTCACAAGAAATTCAAAGCTCTTCGTGAGTCAAATCGCGCACTACAACCGTTTCAGCAAGCTTCTCAATCGAGAAATGTTCATTTCCCATCCTGTGTTGTTCAAAATATAAGCAATTTGCTATAGCTGAGCCAAAGCGTCAAGATTGAGATTGTCAGATTTTTATATCGCAGAGACGGTCATGATAACGTTCAGCACGTGATGTGAATCACGTAGAGCATTGAGTTTTCATGAGCGGGTGATTTGAATTCACGTATCAAGAATCATTAAATATTTTCGTAAGGAGTTGATATCGATAACTTTCGTTGTGCGCATCATGTTTTACGTTAAATTTTGGTTGAGAAACACGTATCCGAATGCTGAAATTCGTACCTTGTCTAGTGGTCCATACTGCCTTTTTAGCTGGCTCCATTTGATCTAAACAGTTAGGGCTCAGCACTAAGTTGTTTTTTTCCGTGCGGCCCCTAACGGCAGCATTGATGTGAGGAAAAATATTTGTTTCCTCCAGATGCGGAGCCCGCAAGGATGTCAAAGGTGCGGGGAGAATTCGGTGTTAGGAGTTAAATAAAGAGGTAATTAGGGGTTGAAAAGCTCTCGGGGGCGGGGGCGGGGAGGCGGGCGCTTATTGGGATGCGGACCGCGTGGCCCCGATGTCATCCTGGAGCGGTAAGTGGCGAAGTTGTGTTGTTAACCGACGCTAACATTGCGAGAACATTTAAAGCAGGAAATGGGTGTATAATGAAGTGTCAGCCACGCGTCAACGCACCTACGTGTCCCCGTCATTATTCAGATTCCGCGCTCCTCGCAGCTTTCTCGTTTTATCAATAACCCTTCCACCCCGCCTCCCTCGGCAAGAACAGCCTATCTGCTCGGGATTCTTCTGGGTGTTGTGCGGTTTCGGCCCCGCGAGTCGCGCAGGCTCACTGCCATCAGGTTGGAACAAGTGCTCGTGCAGTGATTACCCGTGCATTTCACACGTCTGATAATGAATTACCTTTCCAGGCTCCGTCCTGATTGCGGCTCGGTGAGGAGGCTACTAAGCTACGCCGTTTGCTTTAATGCTAAAGGGATCCTCTCACCACTTTACTGGGAGAGAACGTCGTGTGAACTCTTGGACGTTACCCTGCGGATGAAATTAGATATTTTTATGAAACTTGCGTGAATGTATATCCATCAAATCCGGATTTTTTAATGGTTTTTTTTTTTTTTTTTTTTTTTTTTTTTTTTTTTTCAAAATCGAATTTAGTACCACTTAGAAAAAGTAACCAATATTAGGAGGTAAAACACGAAGTGAACGTATTTCTGCGAAATGGTACTATGTGCATGAAGGCATGAGCCCTGAGACCCATAATAATATATGCATAACAGGGTTCACGTCATAATGCACACAGTTCAGTTTGGCAGAAATACGTCCAAGTAACAAAAGCTGTTGGTTGATTATTTATTTATTTTATTTATTTTGGTTAGTTGTCCCTGCCGACCAAATCTTTGAGTTGAGGTGACCAAGTCTTTGTGTTGAAAATCTGCGACCTCCTTAAAAATTAGTCGCCAGCCTCTAGGGTCGAATCTGGATCGTATCAGTGATCACGGGGAGGAAAAGAAAAGCACATAAGTTCGGCAAGATACTTTCTTTATGATTAACGGAGAAAAAAACTTCGTGCGTGGGACCCGAAGTTGAGGTCATATGGATCTCTGAAGTTTTCGGATCACGTATCTAAAAACTTGAGGTCCAGCCGCCGAAGGTCGGGTCAGACATCTGAAGTCACTTCGATATTTACCGAAGGGTTCGGGTCACACATCTGAAGTACTCCGGTACATAATGAAGTGCCTCAATGTCTGACCCGAACTTCGGCAGCTCGACCTCAAGTTTTCGGATACGTGATCAGAAAACTTCAGAGATCCATATGACCTCAACTTCGGGTCCCATGCACGAAGTTTTTTTCTCCGTGTTCGATGTCTCAGAGTAGCCTACGGTTTGGGTCGATTTAACTCAAAACTGTGTCGAGCAACCAAGTCTCTTAGGTTGACCTGACACAAAAAAAGTAACACAAAGTAACAACAGAGTGACACTCAGAATCGTCACTCAATGTCACTGAAATCAATTCGGGATATTATTTTCTACGGTAAGAAGCAAATTGTACTCATCTCTCACCATCGTAATGTATTCCGCTCTACACTTTAGTGCATGCGTAGATATTACCTAAGTTGATTTCACTCGCTCTCGTATGTACCGTTCGGCTCGCATTTTACTCCAAAATTTTCAACAGTGCATCGAGTATCCTTGCTGTGGATAAGAGCTCCATTTTAGTAAGACATCTGCATTGTTTCGTGTCTTATTAAGGATGAAAAGAGGGCGCCGAGAAAGAAAGCGAAGGGGAGGGAAGAGAGATAGCTTTATAGAGGGTTGCGATTCGTTTGTGCTGCTTTCAAGCTTGGGGTTGTTTGCGAATTCCATCTGTGTTTTTCGCAATGGAGAGGACTCAACGATAAACGTGCAGTTTACAGCAGTTTTTTTTCTGGTTACCAATTCTGGACCCAATTCTAGCACAGAGCTTTGATGAACGAATTCTCGTTAAGAATGACGAGTACAGGGAATAACCGATAACCCGCGAGTGCTGTTCCAATGTCGACATCGTCGGAACGACCGTGGCTTGGCTGATTAATCTCCGGTGTTTTCACAAACTCGCACCTTCAAGCGAAAGTTAGGTTCCTCGAATTCTCTGGGTTCGGTTTTGTGTTTATTTGCGAGTGTACGAGTGACTCCGACAAGCGCATTGCATTCGCTCGAGAGAAGCTCGATATTTGCAGAGTAGAAAGTACCCCCAGGGGCAGGCCCGCCACAAGAGGGGGGGGGGGATACTGGGTCCCTGGTACCGAGAAAAACCACTACGAATTCACATGTAACCCTTGTTTTGTAAGGAAAAGTGAAACATTTAACATGTGAATTTCGCAATAGGTGAATACATTTTCAAAAACGTGCTGGAGCACTCTCTTGAGAATTCTTATGTTGAATTCTTATTCTTACTTCTTTGAAGATTTATGTCTATTTTCAAGATTTCGTTTTTCAAATCGTTTTTGAAGCGGGAGGCTTAAAAAACGAATCTTCCTTAAGCAGATTTTGAAGTTAGGAGTGTAATTTAGACTTTTTCCAATGCGTTCATCGTGATTTTTTTAGCTAATTTCTATACGAAATAACTCTTATTCTTTTTGCCGTAGCTGAAATTTGCAACAGGCTCATTGGGAACTTTGAAGTTTTGATATTACAAATTGTTCAGTCGCCGTTAAAATCATTGCAACTGCCTATTTCATCCGTTCTCGCCAATATGCAGTTGTCTCTTCTAATAACGAAATTAAGTACTATATCGTAAATTTTCTTAAGCTCAAGCTTAGACACGTGGTGAAGTAGGTAGCTCAGCGCGATATACAAGTTCCTCCTCATACTGTTCTTCTTCTCAGTGGCGTGGCGTGGATTGCGATGTATCGATTGTGCTGTTTACACCTATGGTAAAGAATCGATTATTAAGGTGTTCGCTGCGAACATCCTGTTTATCGATCCTTTTCCATAGGTTTAAATGGCATAACAATCGATATACCGCAAAGCACGCCACGCCACTGCTTCTTCTTTCGTTTGGTGCTTACGCTTCGCTGAAGAGACACAATCTACATCGTCAAAACCATATGGAAGAGAAAATCTCGTTCCATATTGTGGAAGTCTAGTGAAATGGAAGTTACCTAGACGCGCAAATTCCACAAGTAAAATTCGAATAAAAAAGTGCAAAATAAAAAATAACGATCTAAAAAGGCTTACCGCTGGAAGAACCTTTCCAGACCTCCTCTCTCTTCGAGTTTCATCGATTTGGCGAGGAGAAGAGTATAGATTCCAGGACCACTTTACTGCCGTGCTAAGGAAAAACGCCGTATGAACATTCGAGGATTGCCAAATTTTCTTCGATAAAATGTTCATTTTTTTAAGGAAAGTTATGAATATTTTTTCTTTATATTTTTAGAAACTTTAGGTAAAATTGCGAACTAAATTGTCTGAAAAATTGGGCGGAAAATATTCACTAGGAAATTTGCGTTTTATCAAAGGAAATTTGGCAGCGCCTGAAGGTTCATACGGCTTTCTTCCTTAGCACGGCAGTATAGTGTAAACATGTGTTGCAGTCAAGGTGCATCGAAGTATTTCAGTTAAGTCAATAGCATTCATTTTTCAGTTTTGATAATCTTCCCACGTGCAGACGCTTTCGAACTACTCATGACTCACAGTAATAATCATGGAGCTCCTACGGGAGAGATAAAATCTTCCCTCGGTAATCTGCCGTTCCCTATGATTAGGCGCTAAATGGGTTGGACTCGCAGTTCGATAGATTCTTCAGCTGCCAGACCAAGGAAAGAGAAAAGCGGTATATAATTATTGATCGTCGCCACATTTCTCTCAACAGGATACTAATGCTCAAAGAACATTTTTCAGCGAACACATGTGTGGATTTTATTCGCAGTTTCAGACACGTGAGACGTGTGCAAGGGTTTGTGGGGGCTATAAGGTATCTCTTCCTTCTTTTTCCTATTATTGTGACTGGAGGAGTTAAACTTTACGCCATGAATTCATTGATGCATACGGTACAAGTGGTAAGAAAGAAGAAAATGAGAGAGATAATGGGACAAAGAAATGGAGGAAGGAGGAGAAAATAAACTCCAAGTAGCATTTTACAATTCAAGAAATGTAATTATGTTCCTATATCTTGCTATAATGTTGCTATTGAATTGCAATTATAGAACACGATATGGACAACTTCCCAACATTTTTGGCAATTTTATGGCAAGGTTTTGAGGCTTCCTTGGATTAAGGAAGTAGGCAATTAACACCAAAACCAGATAATGCAAATTATTGCCCCTTTATCCCAATTGCTTGCGATAATATTGTACTTAATCTCGATAATATCGCCCGCTTAAATGGAAGGATAGGCAATCCGCACATCTAACCTCAAAATTTAAATAATTTGACTATTCCCACAACTTCAGGCGATCTCTTCTACCTGAAATAGAGAGAATAAATTAAAATGTAGGAAGAAAGATGGAGGATGTATGGAGGAAACGTTGGAACAGAAGAGGAGTTTCTACTGAATGTCTCAGTTTTAACTATATCTTTGGATCTCGTGAAGCATCAACGTATTCGAGAACCTTAATTAGGATGGGTCAGCTGCGCTAGTCACAAAATCGTGTTTAAATTTGTAGATTAGCCAAAAATAATAGGAGCTATCCAAACTGCAACTTTGTACGTTCCATAGTAACCGAGACATCGCGCTTTGAAAAACTCTGTTTCGTCATCAACCACGGCTCTGCAAATGTGCATACTATGGTTTCTTCCACCTTGGTTTTATCCGTGTTTCACATCATTAAGAAATCAGTGCTAACGTGTGTATCACCGTTCGGTGAAACCATGCTGCAGGGTGGAAGAAACCATGGCATTGTGGTATGGTGGTCCTACATATGGTGGTATTGGGTGGATGGCGTCATAAACCGAATTTTCAGAGCATGATATCTCGATTAATATTGTACGTAGAAATTTGCTGTTTGGACGGATCTGATTTTGTTTGCAAGTTGACAAGAATCCAACAGGATTCTCCAGCGCAACTGACTGATTTCTAGAATGTACGCACTGAGAAAACAGTTCCGGGCTGTATAGACACCCCGTCCATTCCGGGCTCAGAGGCCCAAACTTCCGGGTGCTGTAGCCGAAGTTTCGACTGCTCCGGGTTCTGCGCCCGGAATTTTTGGCATCTGAGCCCGGAACGCGGACAGTATGTCTGTATAGCCTGCAAGTACAACTTTCAACTTTTTTTCAGTGCGGGAATCCAAATATTTTATGATTGTAAATTTAGCAACATTGGAAATTGAATGGTGCTCCTCCTTGGGGCAGGAGTCGACGGAACGGTGCGCGTGAGAGCGGGAGAGCACGGCTGACGTTAATGTTGACACTGTCATTTGGCCGGTGCGGCGCGAGCGGTCGTATTTGACTGTCTGACGGGCTCCCGAAGGCCAACACCCGACCCGGCACCCATCGTTTAATTCCACCTCATCCAATTCAGCCCGTGAATTTTTTATCCCGCCGTGTTTGATTTTACTGCCGGCTCCCCGCTTCGTCAACACATATCGTTCGTGGTCACGTAGACTTGCTTCGAATTAAAATTTTTCATCGGAATCCCCGGGTGTCCAGCAGTCTACGTCTTCAACCTCGTGTGGCCTTAGCTAATTTTTGGCATAAGCATATATACATTGGACCGAGTTTAACAGATAGGAACCAAGCCACATCAGCTACCGCCAAATTTAATTCGTCAATTAAATTTTTTACGAGAGAACGCTTGTTCCGATTGCTTTGAAATTTTTAAGGAATATGCTTCGTATCATGGAGAATTTTCACTGAAATTTGCATGAAAATCCGCAAAACCGTTTTCATGTAAAAAATTAAATTGCCGAATTAAATGTGACAATAGCTGATGTGGCTTGGTTCCTCTCTGTTTAACGCGGTCCAATTGAGCGGCTTGGAAGACGAGGCGCACAAAAGCATTTTTTGAAAAAATTAAGGTACAAATGGACGTATTTCTGTCAAACGGAACTTAGCGCCAGTTTGAGTTCCTTTTGAGGATTTTAGAATCCCGGATAGCGCGTTTTGTCAAACGGAACTAAGCGCCATGGAAAAGCATTGCGAGTATAGGACGAAACAAGCATCGCGTTCCGCAGCAACCGCCAATCCAAGCCCCCTCTCCTTTCCTCCCCATATGGCACTTAGATCCGTTTGATAGAAATACGTCCAAATGATTTCAAGTAAAACTAGTCTTAATGCATATTATGTGAATTATTCGCTCCCAAATTTTAATTTTTAAGCATCAAAAAGTCAGTTTGAACTATCTTTCCGCTATGAGGAGGATAATTTAAGCTATACAAGATCTCCAACAACATTTGTCATGTTAAGACGTGATTGAACCAAGTATAAAATTCGGAGAGCGAGGTTGGAAAGTGATAAGGCCGCCGCGATGGAGATCCAGGATTATGAATATGACGAAAAAAAGTACAGCGAAAAAGAATACAAATCAACGTGTTCCTATGTCGAGATATTGCCTAGCCGTGCACAAAGAAGGCGAACATAGTGCCGAAGACGGCATGCGACATGGCGTCCTTCGTGCGTCCATATGTTCGCCTTCATTGAATCCAGATAGGCAATTTCTCGCCCTAGAGGCACGTTAATTTGTATCCTTTTGCCGTACTTCTTTCATTCGTTCTCATAATTTTGATCCTCATCGCGGCGCAGTGCCCTGCAACTTATCAATCTTGCTCTCCGAATTTGATTCTCGATTCAATTATGGCGATTCAATTCACGACAAAACCAAACTCAAAATGCTGTTTCCGGAGATTTTTTTAGATAGCTTCGATACTATAAGGGCCGCTAAGCAAACTGCGATTTCAAGCAACCTGTCACGATGCCTTCTTATTCTTCGGCCGATACGTAAAATCACACTACTTGTCTTTTTGACCGCGACCATGAAAAGGTGTCGAGCAGCACCTGGCACGATCATTCGATGGTATCCTCTGAGCCTTTTGTCGCACACTGGACTGAGTTATTATGAGAATCCGGACAAAATCTGGCAACTTTGAAAGCTTATATCTTCGAAAAAATAAAACAAAATAGCTAAAGAGTGGTTTTATCGGTTTTTTCGTGAAATTTCCCCTCAGAATCATCCCTTGAAAATGAATTTGTAACGAAATAAACATATAAATTTGAAATTTTAGCCAAAAATTTCATGTCCGACGTCCTTTATTAGCTCGTTCCCATGTGCGTCGCAAGTATGCATCATTGTGCTTGTGTCTTACTCTCATGCCACTCCAAAAACGGAGCAAGCCGGTGCAAGTCGGCATTACTATCTCGAGTACTCTAATGTGTCATTCGCCAATCGCCACCACCTCGGACGAGCCGTAGACCTCAGTGCAGTGCTGTCGTTCGAATTTTCTGAAAAATGCACAAAAATGGCAACGGAAGATCCATACACGACAGTTCGCAGGATTTTTCAAAAACCACTGGCACATAGTATATTAGAACGTACATAGAAATTGGAGAATACCTACAAAACTATCCACTCTTTATACCACTCAAATTCCTGGTGATTATGACGTTAATTATTTAAGAGACTCACTGGAAAAAAAACCACATTGGATCTAGATTCCAGACTCTTGAAAACATTGACAAGAAAATATACTCTTGATTCGATCGGATTTTTGCTTGAATTAAAAACCAAACCTCTTAATTTGAGCGGATTTCCTTTTGATTTAAGCAAAAATCTGATTGAATCAAGAGTATTTTTTCTTGTCAATGTTTTCAAGAGTCTGGTCTCTAGATCCAATGTGTTTTTTTCCAGTGCTGTTCAAGTACACTGAAAAACAAAGACGCACCTTGACGAGACCGTGTATTGTGAAAGTAGAAAGCTATTCGATCATAAAAAATTATAATTTCACGATTTTTATCACGATCATCGACCGGTGATTTAGCTATTATAGCCCCAGAATACTTTTAAAGCGCCTTTGCGTTCCAGAATCTCGACGGAATTTTTTTTTTTTTTTTTTTTTGCTTAAACGATTCAAGAAACATTGTAGTTAAAAATATAAAGATTTTTCGATTTGGACGTATGAAAAATGTTTAACTCGTTCAGGCACACCGTGTATTGTATGGAGTACTGCTGTTATTCGACCGTTGTCTTCAGGTCAAAATTCTTACAAAGAAGCCCCTTGCAAGAGGCAAATTTTTTGTAATTTCTCCCAGTTTTTTCAGCGTTAGGTATATAAATGAATTGTTTGTCAAATTTTGAGGTCAATTATATTTAATTGTAATTTATACTTTCTTTTTTTCCCCTTCATTTTATTTTTCGTATCGAGGAGTCGAGGTTTTGTTGATTTCTTCGGATTTCGATTACTGTAACTTCTCTTCTATTCGGCCGATTTTTATGAATGAGGTCTCTTTTTATTTGTGTTTTAACGGAGAGTAAGGAAAAAATTGCTAAATACATGCGAAACAATTTTTTTTGAAAATTGGATGAATCCTAGCGTGACGGTGAAATGGTTAATGAAGCGTGAGTAATTGGGGTACGGGTATCGGCCGCGTTGGGACCCAAGGCCCATTGTTCTTCGTGACGCCGACGCAGTGATCAGGAGCGTGGGGACGAGAGGGCTTAGTGGACTCCTGTATGAGCACCTCACGCAAAGGCTACCACGCAGCGGATTTGGTCGCGACGACCTTCACTGAAGAAAATTTACGGGCTATATAGTTATACCGTCCGTCACAGGCTGAGAGGCCGAAAGTTCCGGGTCTACGTCAGGAACTTTCGGCTTCTGTGCCCCGAACGCGGACGGTATGTCTATATAGTCGTAGGTGCGGCCTCCACGGCCAAAGTTTTTTTTTTCAGTGTATTAATTTTGACCGACTTCCTGACATCTTCCATTCCCCTGGTGTTGTAATTTTTTATCTATGAAATTGCGTTCAATACAATCAAAATTTTATCTCAATTTATCTTGATTTTTTCGTTCGATAATATTGTGATAAATCGCCGTCGATATAATTTCGATTTTATTGAAAAATTTTGCGATGAGATTGCAGTTTATCGCAATTTTTTATCCGGTATTATTTAAAAAAAATTGACTTCGATAAAATCGAGATACATTCTCCGATCAAATCGCAACTTGTAGCGATCACTACTACTTGTGGAGGGGAGGGAGGAGGATACAGATCAATACGGGTCATACAAATTTATGGATGAAATCGCAATTTTTATCCGATAATATTGCGATAAATCGTTGCCGATAAAACGGCAATATATCCATTCCCCGATCAAATCGCAACTCATCTTGATCACTGCTTCTCGGGGAATCGAAGATCAACAAAATGGCGGAAGGGTCCTCGTGGGGCTGGCGGGGCGCGTTTAAACGAGGCGAATTAGGTGTAAATGGAAAAAGACTGGCGGAAATGAGGAAAACTCAAGCGGCGGAGCGAAGTTGCGGTCGGAAGTTGGTGGAAGTATCATCAGTCGGCACCGAAGGGGGAACTCGGCGTCGGGCCGCGGAGGAAAGGACCAAGTTTCCAAGGTGGATAAAAGTTAAGTTTCCCGTTTAGACTGTTGGCGGCTCGTTGGCCCGTCGTTGGCGGCCAGGTGATGGTGTAGCGGCCGCTGTGCGGTTCTTCGCCTGCGGTTAGTTCCCGGAGCCCCGCCCTCAAAGGACCCCCGAGTTTAGCGCAAAAATGTCGCAACTTTCGTCCTGGCCGCCGTCCAGGAATTTCGGCTCCCTCCCGGAATTCGGCGCGGGAGTCATCTTGACCGTTCCAGTGGCGTAGCATGCTTTGCGATGTGGACGTATTTATGCTAAATCGAACTAAATGCAAGTAGAAAGATGGGGTGTGCTCGTTAGTTGAGGGCCATAAGAACGAATGGGACAGGTACTCTTTCGTCGTTCTCCTGACGAAAAAACGTAATTATATTTCAATGTTGTCAAATTTTCCCGCGAAAATCGCACTTTTACCAGGAAATTTTTTGAAATTCCTAACTGAAAATTTCACGGACTTTTCCACTGATCTCACGCAAAAGTATGGACATTTTTCGGATATAATTGTACCGGTATTTTCTCGTGAAAAATGGAACAATTTTTAGTCGATTTTGCAACCTCGGAGTGGAGTTAGGTTCCTCCATCTGCATGGGAAACGGTTACATGTACGGAAAGCAATCCCACCCTGTGCGAAGCAATATCCATATCCATGGCGATGCATGTGCGTGCACCGGAGAAACGCTATTTTCTCAACGAGATTTCGTCAAAATCGGATCCGATCGCGATTATTTCTTCAAATACGTATAAATTCAGTTGGGTAAGCTCGACCGAATAGACTCCAAGGATCGAGAGAGCGGGTCCGGAAAAGAACGACGGTATTGCTGTCAATGTCAAAATACTCCCTCCACTGCAAGTCTAGGTTTTCGCTTTTATTCGTGACGGATTGATAAAGGCGGCTGGAAAGACCAGATGCATGGGGGTAGTCGCGCTTTTCAGTAATAGTTCCTTGCCGCATTAAGTGGAGCGTACGTATACAGCAGTTGCATACGGAACGGTAAGAGCTGATGTGGGGGTGGAAGGGGTACTGGAGAGTACATAGCTGTCGTTAACCTCAAAGAACTCACTACACGGTTGAAAATTTCCTTTCAATGTCAGCAGCGTGGCCGTGGCGTGCTTTGTAATATATCGATGGATCTGTCCTTTAAACCTATGGAAAAGGATCGATAAACCGAAATTCGCAAGGAACACCTTAATAATCGTTTTTTTACCATACCCTCTAATGGAGAAAAATCGATAGTCGATCATCCACGCCTTTGAATGTTTCCTATGGGGCGCTGCCGCATGTTTTCCATGGTAAGGGAAAAGGGCTTATGGTCAAGTTTTCTCACGAGAGAGGGGGGGGGGGTCCGTGGTCCTGCTTTGTTTTGGTTCTTGAGGATGGAAGGGGGGGGGGGGGTCATTGCCAACTTTTGACGGTTATCACCAACCGCACTTGCTACCAACTTTACTATATCCTAGAATCTATGATATAATATAGCACTGTTAGGTATAGTAATGAGATATAGTAAGGCAAAATCATTTAATTGTAAGACTTATATGATTTTTCTGAAAATATCACACAATTAGCCGTAATACTGTAAATATGTCGTAATAATGCATTTGAGTAAAGTTGTCATCGCGATGTATGCAAATAAAACTATATTTTGAGTCTTTTTGCATTTACATTTACTTACAGCGTCCGCCATTTTTGGGCCCCAGAAGGCTCCATTCGGCCTAAAGTGGCTGAGCCAATCAGAGGTGCTAATCGCAGTGACCGTACTCTCCCTACAAAGGCACTCCACATTCGGCGATACGGGAGTGTGAAGGAGCGCTGTAAAAGGCTGAGCCGAGGATCGGGTTCGAGTTGCGAGACCCCTCGCGGGCGAGCCTTTGCGGGCGAGGGTTTGCGTTTCAGCGCGCTCAGGTTCATACTTGGATCCCGGGCGTATCAGGCGGCAAAAGCCCCCAGCAGGTCGGCCCGCCGCAACTTTAGGAGCTTTTTCGCCGCGCCGCGTGCAGCTTTGCAGCTTTTATAGACTGCGCTGCACTTGCTGAACTTGACTCCCTTACCAAGTTTCGACGCGACCTCCTTTGATTAGATTATCCGCCGCTTCTCCTATCCCCTCCGCCCCCCCCCCGCCCTCGCGCCGCGCGTCGCCTTCTCATCTTCTCGGATCATGGTATTGTTATTGTCTGAGCCTCTCATTTATATTCAAGCGGCCCGGTGCTTCCGCCCTCAGCCGCTGGACCTTCCGCCTCGCCGCCTACACTACCGTGCTAAAGAAAAACGCCGTATGAGCCTTCAGGCGTTGCCAAATTTTGTTCGATAAAATGTTTATTTTTCAAGAAAATTAGTATTATTCTTCCTTGAAATTTTTTGACAATTCAGGTGGATTCCGAACAATATTTACTGTAAAACTGGAAGAAAAATATACATGAGTTTACCAAGAAATTCGTATTTTATCAATGAAATTTGGCAACGCCTGAAGGCTCATACGGCGTTTTGCCTTAGCGTGGCGGTGCGATGAGTTGGATCACTTAAGAGCCTTTGTAAAAATCCCGGGGCTTCGCGCTTTTCCGAGAGGGATCATGGCGTCGCCACCCGGGAACGTGTTGCAGAAAATGGAGAGGTTGGCGTATCAAGGAAATTGAGTATGATATAAGCTATTCTCATCTTTGAGTCGTCGAATGCTGCGCATCAAGGTCCGTCCTAAAATTGAGGAGTTGGCTGCAGAAAGGATATTTCTTGGTTGCGGTGTCTCAAATTCGTCACTACTAATTGAGAGGCTTTGAGGAAAAGGCACATAATTGCTTGGCTTGCTAATTGTTGGAATTTATTTTTCACCTTTTGCTGCAGAATTTTGATTTGTAAAGTTTTTTTTAATCTTGAAGTTTTCATTTTTTTGTGATCTATAACTGAGGGGCTTGGAGGACAAGGCGCATGAGTGCAGTTTTTGCTATTTACAGAAATACGTGTTTGAAGTTTCGAAATAACATGGATCCTTATGGCGGAAGAAAGTTAAAACTGACTTTTTGATGCTTAAAAATTGAATTTTGAAAATGAATTTTTCCACAGAATATGCATTAAGACCAGTTTTACTTGAAATCAGTAGTATCTCATTTTTTTTTTAAAAAAAATGCACATATGCGTTTTGTCCGACAAGCCCCTCAATTTATATTTTGAATAATATTCAGTGAATTTTCTGACATTTTCGTTTTCGGTATTGTATAATCATAAAGAAAATTCAGTAAAAGTTTCAGCGAAATCCATACATTTTGCTTTAATTATGATAGATGAAACGGTTGCGAAGGGTCCTAAAAGGTAGGGTGCCTGCACTGAGCGAAAAAATTATAGTTTGAGCAACAGCAGCATGAGTATGGTATAATCACCAACGGACGCTGGGGTCGGAAAAACCCTAACTCTAATCGCATTTACCAAAAGTATGTTAAATCCTACTAGATGTCTGGTGAACTTTAGCTCTAGTACCACTGTGTCAAAAATGTAGAATTTACCATACTTCTCGTAAATATCGCCATAGTTTTTACCAATGTGTTATGTCAGGACGATGGCGGAATGGTTGTCGAGGAAGGCTGTGAACCGAACCGAAACTGAAAACCGCGAAATGAACCGGTATTTTTTTAGCGAACCGAAAAACCGGCTCAAGAGGATAGGATGAACCGAAACCAGACTTGAAACCGAAAAAAAAACCGTCCGAACCAAAATTACTTCTTCGTTTAAAACTGGTTCGATTTTGGTTCAGTATAGTGTTGAATCCACTTTTGATTCCGGTTATTCGTAATCGTTAATGAGAACCTCTTGCCGTATCACACCTATTAATGCACCCCATTCACAATCGCAGGAACAGCTTAAACTGAAATCCGAAATCTTCAACGGCGGTTGATCGGAACTGAAATCGCACTTAAAAGCATCATTTTTATTCAGACCGATTCCCGCACCAGTTTAAAATAGCTTCTCGGTTAACATCCTTAGTGTCACGCTGAACATGACGTTAGGCTCAAGTCGATGCAAAGTGACCATCACGCAGAAAAATCTCGATCGAAAATACGATGGAGCGCCAATTTTCCTTCAGTAATATACGGGGGGCTTAACCTGACGGTACTAGTAAAAGCTAGGGTTCTACTTTGATTGATATGCAATTTTATGTACAAAAGTTCATATATAACTCCTTTATCTGCGCGTTTCTTCAATTTTCAGTTGTGATAGCATGTTGCCTATGTTCTCAATTCAAGGCGTGATTATCATCGCAACTGGATAGTGATAAAATTTTTCTATCTCACACAAACCAACTGACTCACGCAATACGGAACACAAAACTCATGGTTCATATCCGGTGTGTAGTACCAAGATTAGTATGCATTCCCGTTATTACTCGAACCTTCAAATTGAAATTGGAATTTTCCCTAACGTCCTTCATTTTTTCCTTTGCTAATGTTGCCGAGTGATCAAATCTAATCCAAAGAGTGACGAATTTTCTACCCTGATCAGGGAAAACGTCGCATGGGTTTTCGAGTATCATCAAATTTCCTCTCTCAAAATATTTAATTTGGAAAGAAGTCGTGCTTATATCTTCTAAAGCAATTTCAAACCTCCTGATTGAAATGTGAGATAAGTCTCTGACAAGTCGGGGAAAAAACATTTTTCAGAAAATTATTTTTTTATTTCATTCAGTATTCCATCAGAAGGAAGAACCTTACCAGAATTCGGTCATCTGCAACCTCAGCCGAATCTGTATAATATTTTAGGGTTGATAGAGTTTCAATCCCTGACTCCAAAACGGCTAACATTTTTTAAATTTGATAACATTTAGAGAGAAGAGGACGAGTTAAGCTCAAAGTTGTAACTTTAAAACAGCATATTTTGATACCAATTTTGAGTCCCCCTCCTCCAATACTGCCGTGCCAAGGAAACGCCGTATGAAAATTCGAAAATTGCCTTTCCTCCCATAAAATCTTTATTTTTTAGGAGATTTATAAACATAGTCTCTTGAAATTTTCAGATAATTTCGATCTAATTACTAAGCAAATTATGTGAAAAATTGAACAGAAAATGTTCACGAGTTGTCCTGAAAATTCGTATTGTGAAGGAAGTTTGGCAACTGACGAAGGTTGATACGGCGTTTTTTTTCGGTGTAGCAGCGCGCCTCATGCTTATCCGATTTCAAAAACATTGGAAATTTTGGACTCGGGAAGTGATTTCCAATCAATCTCAGAAAAATCACAAAAGATCAGGCTGTATTTAAAAAATGTTCGATTTCGTGCAAGTTTACGTTTCAATGTTCATACAACGGTTTTCTTCAGCACGACAGTGTTCGAAGCACAAAATTTTCATTGTTCAATGTTCAATGAAATCAATGCGGAAGAGGGAAAGACTCGAACATATGCACGTCAAAACAGTCTCAAGAGGCTCAAGTAAGTGCCCTGTGCAAGTGAACCGGCGGAAGACGCGAGTACAAAGCACCGCATTGCTGACAACAGGGTTAAGCTCTATTTTCAAGTCAGCCCTGGAAAACATGAAGTTAGGTCGGCGACAGGGCACTTCTTGAACTGCAGTTACGCTTTTCTGTCATCAGAGGGACAGAGGTGAGGATGCCGACAGGGAACTCCGTGGTCTGTGTTGCCGTCTCTTCAAATCTTATGGCGTCATGGATAGGCTCCTACAACCCTAATAGCACACCTAGTTTTAGAGATGTTTTTAAAACGTGTCAATGATAACAAGCCTCATTTCTGAAATGTTTCACGTGACACTTTAAAAACCTGAATGAAGTGTCAAACACGAATCCACTCTGTGTTCAACACATTCCCATGTCACCACTTTTTATGTGTCTGTGAAAAATTTGCAGATTGTGTCCCCGAAATGTTTCGAATTCATGTTTTACATATTTCAATGACATACTGGGTAAAGGTCTCCGGTGGCATTGCATTTTTGACACATTTCTGACACATTTCTAAAACAATGAGCCTTTAAACTCAGATTTTCTTCTAATTTTCTAAATGTTCATGACACATTTTTGGTATAATCACTACAGTCCATATAGTGTTAAACACGAGCCCACTTTGTGTTGAATACATCCTCATGTCACTACTTCTTAACCGTACAAAAATTTTCAGACATCTGTTTTAGCAAATGTCGTGGAGGCATTATAGGGCAAAATGCCGTACCAAGAAAGAACGCCGTAATCGCGATGTCCCATATTAGATACTTCTTATCAGATTTCATACTGGACCCCAAGGTAATAATTGGTGTGCTTTGAATGATCAATTGGAGATCACTCGACACGAGAAATAAGTGACGATTTCCACTTGTCACGATTGCGTTCAGCATAAAATCTGAAAAGGGAAAACTGAATTACCGACGTTCACCAATCGGTGCGGTATAAATTAAGAGGAACTTTATTTATTCGTACATGGTCTGTGAAATCAATAAGAATACATGCATGATAAGGCGCATGTCACATTATCTGAAGTTCTTTTGGATTTGAAGACGTCCTATTTTGGCCTTCGGAACCTCTAGTCTAGACGTGGGCGGTCTGGGCCTCCGTTTTGAGGCCACAAAATGTGAGTTGCGCCCAAACCCTATTATTTCTGAACAAATAAACGCCGTTAACTACAACGAATTGAAAAATTCCCGGGATCTGCGCATGACACTTGAATCTAGACGCTAGTTTGGTTCAAGAAGAAAAAGGAAGGGGGAACAAAAAATGTAGTTAGTAGTGCAATGAGTTCATTTTAACGAGGTGCCTTAACATCGGAGGCCATTTACATCAGGAAGGAAGATGTGATTTTCTTATGAACCGTACTGAAAAAAGAGATCCACTTATCTAGATTAAAAGTTCGGTGTTTCCGATCGGTTGAACTTTCCATTTTGAAAAAAAAAAAATTTGTTTAACGACTTATTTAATTAAACCGATTGAGCCCCATTCTGCCGACCTAAGGAAAAACGCCGTATGAATATTCGAGAGTTTCAAAATTTCTCCCGATAAGTAAAACATACATTTTTGAGGAAAGTTGCACATCTTTTTTTGTGAAATTTTCAGGTATGTTGGATGAAATTGCGAACAAAATTATCTAGAAAATTCGAAACAAAATATTCAACAATTTTCCTGTTACTTCGGTTTTCAGTAAAGAAATCTGGCAACGCCTGAAGGTTCATACGGCGTTCTTCCTTAGCACGGCAGTATTCTCCGTACAACTACAATAACTACATGCTTTACGGGGTTCATGTGGAAGTAGAGATACGGAAGTAGAGAGCGACGATAATCGGACACTCGGTTTGTGTAGAAGAACTTCCGGTTCGGGCTGCAGAAATTTTAGATTGCGCCAAAATGCAAGAAAGAACTCGACTATACAATCCGAAAGCTTGGTTACACGAACTAAGGTTGGGTTGCGTGGACCTTACACCGGACGGCGCGCGGCAGCCACGCAACGGTCTGGAATCGGTGATGAGCGACGCCGTACGGCGTCGACCCGGCAACACGCGGCGCGGCGTCGCGCCGCGCCGTGAAGACGACTTCCCCTCCCGCCGCATCCTCGCGCCGCTACGGTGGCCGTCGCCGTTTCCAGGTGGAAGTCGAAAAGCTCCCGCGACCAGGCTCCCAGCGCCGAGCGCAGGTCGCTCCGCGCCGCGCCTCAAAGTTCGCGAGCTTTCAAAGTTGCCGGCCCCCACTCGCGGCGGCGGCGGCGGGTACCCGCGCTCGAGCCCGGTGCATGCCTTACATAACTCCGCTGCAATCGGCCCCCTCCCCCCTTCCCCCCCGGTCCGGCCGCCACTGCTCGCCGATCAAAGTGCACGCTCGAGTACTATGCCCAACGCTCGCTTCCATTCATAAATCCGCGTGCGTGTGCATTACCGACAACCCCCCCCCCCCCCGCCTCTGGGCTCATATCCTCGCAATTGTGCACTTGTTAATCGTTGAGGTAGGTGAGTGCACTGGAAAAAAGTAGCTTGGATCTAGAGTCCAGACTCTTAAAAACATTGACAAGAAAAAATACTCTTGATTCAATCAGATTTTTGCTTAAATCAAAAGGAAATCCGCTCAAATTAAGAGGCTTGGTTCTTGATTTAAGCAAAAATTCGAATGGATCAAGAGTATTTTTTCTTGTCGATGTTTTTAAGAGTCTGGACTCTAGATCCAATGTGTTTTTTTTCCAGTGTAGGTGAGTGCACTGGAAAGAAAGTAGCTTGGATCTAGAGTCCAGACTCTTGAAAACATTGACAAGAAAAAATACTCTTGATTCAATCCGATTTTCCTTGAATCGAAGAGCCGAGCCTCTTGATTCAGGCGGATTTTCTTTTGATTCAAGCAAAAAGTCCGATTGAATCAAGAGTATTTTTACTTGTCAATGTTTTAAAGAGTCTGGACTCTAGATCCAAGCGACTTTTTTTCCAGTGTGTGCTCGGATGAACATGATGTTAGTGGTTTTGAATTTCTGAATGATATGTAATCCCCGGAAAAGCTGGTACACTGAGAACAATTTTCCAGTAATAATTTCCTGACGAGAAGTCTTATTGAGTCAAGCGGAAACCTCTTTAATATGACGAGCCGTCTCTTTAAAACAACGGAAACACCGTTTGAAACAAAGAGGTTTTCTGTTGTCTCAGCGAGAATTTGCGTCTGGGAATTATTGATTGGAATTCCTGTTGATCCGACAGAAAATTTTTCTCCGTGTAGCCAGTGCCAGATTGTTGAGGTGTCTCCAGTCTTAATCGTGCGTCTGGTTTCGTTTACCAGCCGCGTGGTAAGTATTGATTAGAAATTCATTAATGGCTACTATCATAATTCGTAGTGGATTATTCGGATGTATTTGTGCCAAAAGATAGTTTGTGCAAATGAATTTCATCAAAAGGAACTACACGAAGAAAAATGTTTCCGACAAATATACACACGACAGGAATTTCTCGATGAATCAACCGCAAAGCCTCTTAAAATGATTAGACGTCTTTTTAAATTAGTAGGAATACCGTTTGAAGCAAATAGATTTCCTGTTGTCTCAACTGAAAATTCCTGTCGTTTTTTACTATCGACCAGAAAATTCTAAAATAAATTT